>NW_010198045.1:0-16177 GCF_000695765.1 Mesitornis unicolor | reverse complement strand
CCCTACATTTTTTCAAAAGAAAAGAGTCATCACTGAAATGCTTTTCACAAGTTCACAAATTTTTCTGACTCAACTCAGAAAAAAACCCTTTGGAATACAAGCTTGAAATATCACGTCCAAACATGTTATGGGAAAGAGATCTCCACTGTTCCTACACAGATCAGTGCCACCAGGCTCATCTGGCCTACAATTGACAGGGCTGTTCTGGCTCTGAATTTTCCTGCATCCTGAATTTAAGTCTTGCATCTCAGATGGCTCAAAGATATTTTCATCTTCATTATCCTCTTAATGATACCAAATTCATAATGTGCTTCCTTCCAACCTTACAATTTCTATACCTAAATATAAACATATACATATTTAGATGTATATTTAGTTTGTAGAAATTTACAAGTTGTAAGAGTGTGTGGACAATGCATCTCTTAGCTTTGTGCTATTTCTCAGTATATGCAGGCCTGTGAGACTGAGTGAGAGATCAGTGTTTCAATATTAGCTTTTTTGTATACAGCAGCCTTCCTGGATTTACAGGTCATCCAAACTCTACTTAAGCAGTGACATCCAGTGCACAGGTTTGAGAGGGCTTGCAGGGTTAATTCTGTCATTACTGTGTTGACATGAGGCATGTTACAGCTTTCAGCTGAAAATGTTACTTGTAATCTTTTAATCCCAAATTAGGTCAACATTTTATCAAGTTAATCTAACATGAAGATTAATTAGGCTAGTTAACACGCGTACAGAGGTTATTTGTTTTGAGTCTACGTCTAATCAAGGAGTTAGTCCTTAACACAATAGACAGCCTCCCCCCTAACCCTAGCTACAGCTCATTCCATCATTTTGATACTGGGCGCTGTTTAGGGCATAAAAGTAGGAAAAGGCCACGTTTAATTTCTTATTCACTCCACTCACAAGCCCAACTGAAATGAAACCAATCCCTTGCAGTATGAGAGAGATGGCATTCCAAAAATTGTACAGATTTGCGGAATTAAATCTGTCATAAATTAATTATTTCTTAGACAAAAAAGTAATTAATATTTAGCTGCTCTGAAATTTATTTTAAAATAATTTCATAGTATTCCAAGATTATTCTTCATATAAGAATTATCAGCATTTGAAATATGGAAGATGCATGATGTTTTCTAAAGCAAGATTGATACTACCATTAAATCCTTAAGGCTACAAAATGCAGAATGGGGAAAAGAGGCTGTTGAGAGAAATGTGCCAGGCAAAATGGCAATTTTATCAAGAACGTTTCTCAGGTTTGCATTGGAGTTTCTCTCAAATTCAGACTCTCTCAACACGGTTCCTGTGAAAGCACTTACCTGAGACATAAGGATCCTGGTTTGGACTACAGTTGTTGGTCCTGTTTTGCAGGGGGTTTTTGACTCAGTCTCTCAATCTCAGGTAAATTTTAGTAACCCACAGACAACTAGGAGCTACAAGGAAAAGGAACTTTCTATACTTTATAAATTATTTACAGTTCTGAAAACTGTTTTCCGGCACAGAGGAAAGCACTTTTCAGTTTTGTGGGTATATTTATACAGCCAAGGAAAACTGTTCTTGATCATAGTGAAAGAAAGTAGCTTTTTTGCTAGGGCAGGATGCCATTTAATAAGAAATTTTAATTCTACTAGGACACTTGAAATTACCTGCTGCAACCATGCTGTCTTTTGTTTCTCTTTTTTTTACCCTTAAAACCTGTTGCTGTTGTGGTGTTTTCAAGAATAAGAACAATGGCATAAGTAGAATGGAAAAAAAATAACTTGGCTGGTTTCTCTCTTTACTATTTTCATGCTGTAGCCCTTCCAAAAAATACCCTTCTGTATAGTTACCCACAAATTAAATATCCAAAAGGAGGGGAGAGAAGACAGTTTGTATAGAGGGAGGTGGCATAAATCTGCTAACAGGGGTCATTAGACTGGACAAATGCCTTTCTCCCCTGAGTTTCCTAGATAAGGAGAACCTATCTAGTAGTTAAAAATTCCAAGAGTCATTCTGGATAGCATTACCGACCCCCCTGGGTGTTGCTGCAGAGTTCATGCCCTGTTTCATCAAATAGCCAGTGACATTCACCAGGGGCCATGCTAATTATAGGGATTTAGCAGACAATGTCTAAGAACATTTCATCACAAAATAGCATGTCTTTGTCTACAGGTATTGGTTTGTTGATGTGCTAAGTTAGCAAAAAAAACTGGAGGTAAAGTGATTCTGCAGTTTGTTAGTGTATCTTTACAGCAACATTAATCAACATATTGAATTGTTAAGATACAGTCTTCCCTGCATTTAGCGCCAGCAATACTGTGCTGTTTTGCAATTACAAGGGGGAGATAGGCTCAAGGTAGCTTAAAAATTCATGGATTATACATTAGTTCAATGTCTTCTAACCCAATTGTTTTAATGAGCTACGTGGTTGACTCACTATAAACCATTTTTCTTGGGCAAGAGTTAGACAACCCGTTTCTTTTACTTATGTCAAACCTATTCAGTAGGCTCTTTACTGAAATCAGGGAGGAAGGGAGGGTGTATGATGATAATGGATGCAAATCAGGCTCCCATTTTGCTTCACTGCCAGTTGAATTGTTGTCTGATTCTCAGAGAGCAAAGCTTTTAATTACGGAGTGAAACCCCTTACTCAAGGCTAAGTGCAGAAACAGACATAAGCAATGCTACAAGTCAGCTTTACCAGAGTGCAATCCACAGGCTTTCCTCATACAATACGGGGAGGCTGGCTACCTCAGAAAGCTGTAAAAACAGCCCGCTTCTGAATGGTGAGCAGCCTGCTCCACTTATCTCAAAAAGCTATAAAGTATAATACATTTTATAACCCTCCAGGTAGAGAGGGGCATAGTCCCAGAGGTCACATTGCCACTGTCACTGAAAGCCTCTCTTGGAAGCAGGTACATGACTTATTTCTTTTTAAAAAGGAATCGAGTACACCCCATTCTTTACTTGCAAAGTGTTGGCAGTGATTGTAGATAACTTCAGTGTTTGGGTCTCACTCTAGCCCAGTCACTGCATTACAGTCCATACTCACATTTTAACTCTATATTTGAAAGGTGATAATTTCAGCAGAAGATACATATTGCCCTACTTACAGTGGCCTGGAGCATGGTGCTTCCTGTATTGTCCAGGGAGCTGATGGACAGGAGAGTCAAACCAGTACCACTCTGATTCTGATATCTCAAGTGGTGTGTCCTGTACAAAATGTGTGCCTACACATGGCTAGGCATGCCAAAAATATATTTTCTCCATCAGATCCATAAGGGGATTTATAGAAGAAAGTTTATTAACATAATTAAAATGGTTCTAAGGATTATACAAAGCCTAATCTAATTTTCTGTTTCCAGTATACTTCATGTAGTTTGTACATTGTGGAATAACTTGAAACTGTCAGTCCCTCTCTCTCTGATGCACACATTTCTACTTATATGTGAAATTTATTAGATTTTAATCATCAATTTACAGTATTTATTACTCTTTTAAGCATTTATGTATGGAGTTGACAACTACCAACCAGGTTGGACTCAGTTGCACAGGAACAGTACAGACATTATAAAATTATCATACTTGACTTTTAGTGGGAGAAATCACAAATATTTACTTGGTTAACAAAAATTTTGAAGTGGGATTTTTAAGTGGGTTTAAAATTAACTTCTATGAGAGCATATGGATGTTCAGGACTCCTGAGAATTAACTACTTAGGAGAATAACTTCTGGCTGGCAAAAATCTGCCAGATATATTAATGAAGAATGGAAATAGTAATGAGATAAATAGGCTCAAATGATGAAGCAGAAGACCTTGAACTGATAAATAGCCAGTGGGATAGGAACAAAAATGGCAGACGGCATAGAAATCACTTATTATTGAATTTCAGGAATGTTTGACGTTAGTAGTAGATATGTTATGATCATGAGAAGGCTGGTGCTGTTTCCCTCTCCTTCACCATCCCACTTCCCTTTCCTCACCTTTCTTTTTTGTGCTATTTTCACCTTTTCTGGACTGAGTTTCATCTCCTTTGCCATTTTATTTTTTAGGAGATCGTTTTCTAAGAGGCATATTTGTCTCATACTCTGCATTGTAGCATTTGTTTGCAGACCTACAAATGCCACAGACAACACTATTCTCCAGCAGATGACTCTGCATTGGGATGCACAGTCTTTCAAGCTATTTTGGCACTGCCTGGATCCTAGTTGCATCTTCCCTAAAGGGTTTTAGTGAGAATAGTCGTTACATCCTCTTCATTCTCCAAAGCAAAGGGCCTGTGATTAGTTCTGGCCACATGGTAAGGCATAAAAGTGGGAAAAGGGTTTGTGGTGGTTTTCTGCATTCATAGAGGGTATAACCCACAAGTAGCATTTATTTACTTAGTGCTGTTTTATGGTGGCTGACACATGTAAGTTTAAGTTAGTAACCACGTCATTTTTGTAAGTATCTTCTAAATTTTTATCCCATTGATTAAATGGTTGGAAATATATTTAGTGTGATGACAATTGAACTCCCCACGGTATTTATTTCTCACAGAATTTAGCCTCCTTTTTAAAATCTTCCTCCAATATCCTACTATTGCAATTTCCTTTCTTTTTAACTGTGGATAAAAGGTCTGCAGAGAATTTCTAGTGAGCTCACTGAAAACTGTCACATAAATGCATTGGCAGATATGTTCATGTTTAATGGCTCCAGGAAGTGCTACTGACAATTCTAATCATATATGTTTTTGCAGATATACTCAAACCCAGACTATGCAAGGTCGGTTCACATAATCACACCAGATTTCACTTTCAATACTGGTTTTAAATTATTAAAAAAAAACAAACAACAACAAAAAAAATCCACACTCATCTGGGGATGTAAGAGCTTATTCCAGGTCAATGTGATTTTTTTAAATGGAAAAGACCATGCAGTGAAAATGCTAAATGCCTGAGATGAGGAGGTAATTTCTAAATTATGATGCTGAGAAGTCAATGCTTTAGTTAATGTATCAGAGAGCAGTCTGAAGACGTACAGGTTTATATTATTTGTATTTCCTCATAAAATATTTCAGTATTGGTGTCATTAGAGAACAAAGACTTTGATCAATTTGTAAGTCATTCTTTTCCTATATTTTTGGTGATAAATGAACATTTTATATAAAGTTTTATTCCTGAGGATGGCCCTGAGCAGAACACTCACCTTGTTCTTATGAGAGTCCCAGGGAGACAGCACTCAGTTATACTCTAATACAAATAGCCTGGTACACAGCACTTTGTGTAAAGAAAATGTATACAGTTTTATTAATGGGATTTTTCTAAAGGTCTCTGAAGTTAAAAGTCTAAAACATTTATTTAGAAAGATAAGAAGTGGAAAAATTATTTAAAAAAAAAGAATATTCTTAAAAGCCTTTTTCCTGGGGGTATTTGTAGAGGATAGAACCTTTAATCAAATGCTTATTACTGCACTCACCTATAAGGATGTACATTTATTTTTTCCAAACAAATTTATTGCTTCAGTACACATTTGGTTAATGCGCCTCTGTGACATGGAAGTGCTACAGGGACTCATTGTCTTCATCTCTTCCTGCTGTCCTTTAAGTCAATATTAGTTTATAGAGAAGTGCCACAGTGCAATTAATTTGTCCGTCCAAGAATTCGGATTCATAAATCAGTCTCTTGCTCACTCTCTTTCTCTCTTTTTCTGCATACTTCATGGTGAGGTAAACATTTGCGACAGCCAAAACTCAAAAGGTTGAAAGATCTAATTCAGAAAGGGCTCCCCAAACAGGATGCTTATCTTAAACATACAAATTTATCCAAACCTTTGCAACTTTACCTTTTTCTATAGGCCATTATTTTCTTTCCAACTCACTCAAGCTGTACGCCTTACTCTCATACTATTTTTTGATGGTTCTTTTTGTTTGATACAGATTAAATATTTTTTGAACAGAATGCAAACAACTTCTGGATTCATTAAAGCTCAGATGTATACTTTCCTGCCTCTCTGTGACTCCCAGTAGTCCTCTTTAACCCTCTGTCTTGCTGAAATCCTTCCCCACGAGTCAGAGAGGCTGGCAATCTCTTCCACACAGGCTACTGTCTTCAGATCTTGTTAGCTCTTGGGAACCACAGAGAGAACCCAAGTGTTAGGATGTGAATGAAGTAGGCTACCAGAGAAGGTGACAGGTCGGAGACATACACCTCATCAGTCACATCACACTTGAAGATCAGGGCATATATGTAAGGTCAGGTAACTCACTAGGTCAGCTGGGGGATGGGGAGGAATGGAGTCTCTTGGGGTCTTTTTCTAAAAGGTAGAAAGGAGAAGAATTAAATTAAAGTGTCAAAATAAAGGATGGGGGGAAAGAACAGCTGAATCTCAAAGGACAAAGGCAAAAGATCTTAAAACAGAAAGAAAACAAATTTCTCTGAACTTTTTCAGAAATCCTTGACTCCTTCACTGATCTCTACCTTCATCTGTAATCCCTTATTTGTCAGACTCCTTCAGCTCTCTCCCACGGCTTCGGGGAAACTTGCATCCTGTTTTAAATGTGATTCTCATTCTGCAACGGTAACACCTAGCAATAGAGAGAAGGTCTTGCCATTACTTCCTCTCTCTATTTTATTTAGAAAAGTAGTAGTTTTTTCATTCCTTTTATTCTTCTACCAGGAGTACAAATACAGTTTTTTTCAGAGAGTAGCAGTTATGATGTAACATACTACAGTATTAAATTTCTAGGTTATCAGGTGTGCTTTCCTTTGCTTTGATTATGTTTTCTTTTGCTGCTCTGATTGAGGATTATATTGACACATTTCTGGGTGAGGAGATGGAAGTTATTCCAGTTTGAATCCACTTCTTGAGCTCTTCCTTAGTTACTGTGGAATAAGTAGTAAGTGCTAATAGCAGCAGGTTTTTCTAATGCTCTGCAGTTGATAGTGCATCCTGATGAAATACTCCTGATGAAACTTTCAACTCCGTCAAATAACTTTTTGATGTGTCATTATCACCAGACTGGAGTGATTTTTCAGCCCTTGGTACAAGAGATTCTCTCTGTAATGGAAGGGCAATAAAACCTCTCTCTAATAAAATATTGGATGCTCATTACAGCAGTGTCCTGACAGTAGGGATTCAAACTCCTTTGGGAAGAAGGAAAACCAAATTCAGGTACCTACATCTTTAACAAATGCTTTACCAACAGCCCTAGAGAAAACCCAGAAGCACAAGGATTTTGCTATGTGAGTATAACTAGAATTCATCCTCTTCTTTAAAATAAGCAATTCCTATATGACCAGTCCTGAGTTTTTTACTTTTGTAGTGCCTTTGCACCTATAATGGGAAGATTATATTTCAGTGATTGCTTGCAAAGCAAAGGATGTGACCAATCCAAAAGTCTAAGACTACGCTGCCAGTTAATCAGTTTCCTGCATGACAGTACTCAGGAAACTCAAATTTAAGTCTTCAAAGAATTCTTGGAGACTTCCAGTGCAAGAGGTGATGTTCAAGCACAACAGCACCCTGATCAATGCTTGAAGCAACCAGTCTCCACTATTCATTCATCCTAAACTCAGACGTTACATCTTTGAACACAGGCCTCTTCAAAAGTGCTGTGCTTATAGCCTCATACCTTTTGCACTATTCCTGAAATAACAGAAATGGAGAAATTACAAGGGAGAACAGGGAGCATTACAAATCTAAACATTAACATAGGAACTCAATCTCTTTCACTATACAGCAAAAATATGTAACAGGGAAAATGTAAAAGAGAACAAATGTAACAAGTTTCTCTTTCCATTAGCTTTGAAAAAAACATATTCTTTTTTTTTGTTGTTTTGTAAGTACAAAAGCAGCTAATCGCCTCACAGCCCAGTTTTGTAAAAGTGTCACACTCCTAATTTTTTTATCATCTCTGCTCAAAGTGAATAGAAAATTGGAGGACACAGAACTCCATAAAACCACATCCATATCTCTTTACAAATGTGTAAACCCCTAAAACAAAGAGAAATGCGGTCATAGTTATCAGAATATTTCCTATAGGTATTAACATTCATATATATCAAATTAGTAAAGTGTACATAAATCATGAGTAAGCATGTCAGTCCCACTGTCATGGTTTAATCCAGGTCTTAAGCTTCTGAGGGTAGAGAAATAGTCTCTCAAAGATTATTTCCATATCTGTCAGTTGCCTACATAGATGACATCACAGGTGGTAAAATAGGCTCTCGTGAGCACTCAGACAAAAAAAAAGGGGAGGTTCCCACTAGAAAGTTAGCCAGTAAAGTTTAAAAAATTACTTACCACATACTGCAGAATGACTTCGTGTACAAATATTGTTACAGCAAAATAAAAATTCTCTACAAGTTCACACTTCCTCTTGTTTGATAATAGCTCATATTGTGAAATACCAGTTACTCAAAGTACATTGTTTTATTTTAATTATTCTCAAAAAAGGAATGAGGAATCCAGAAACACTTCCCCAAAGTTAGATCTATGATGGAGGCAAAGAAGGAATTGAAGTGGAAGAGAAATAAAATGGGAGGAGGAGAAAAAATGTAGTTCAAGTTCAAAGTGAGCTTTGGGCAAGCCATCTGAACTGGAACTTGGGAATAAGAAATGTGTAACTAAACTTGCTACAAAGACTGGCTGAAAGCTGAAATTTCCTTAGATAATACTGCTGTTATGGGGTTCTTTTCCTGACTTAAGGTGAAAAAGTAAAAGAACTAAACTTTTTCCACAAAGCAAAGTTCAAAAAAACAATTCAAAATATTTTTTTTATCTTTCATTTAAGTGCATCTCTATGAGTCAATGCAGTGTTCCCCTTTTTCTGCATAAAAGTGTTTCTTTTATAGTTGTCAAAAATGTCTCGACAGAAAGTTCTACAACCAGCATTCAGATTTGAGTATTCTTGTGGAATTGTCCCTCTCTTCATTATTTAAGACATTTTAGAACTGAAATATAGGTAAGAAAATGTGTTTATCTACTGTATGCAACTATGAAAGAAAACCATGCAAAGCTGGTAGACTTCTATTAATGATACCATGTAAGTTAGTGCTAAAGTATAGACATCCGATTTGGAAAGAGAGAACTTGTTTGCCTGTGTTTAAAAGCTACGTATCCCCCTAATTGATAAAACATTGTCAAAAAACTCAGCTAAAGGGGATTATCTGAGCTGAAGTTGTTGTTGTCCTTGTTGGTGAGGCATTGGACTACAATTTCTGCAGCAAAAGGAGTAATTTTTTCCTAGCTGCATGTTCTGATCAAGCTGAGATCAAGCATCCTGATTATTTTTTGCAAAAGGATCTCTGAAGCTTATTGAACCATTCTGCAATATTACTTACTGATTGGCTTCTTGGGACTTTACACTGTTTCTACTCAGTAGTCAGCTGGAACTGCTTTCCGGGAGTTTAACTCAAAGATTTTACTGCCAGTTTAATCTCTGCTTGTTTCCTTTTTCTTGTTTTCCTGTGATCCTATTTTCTTGTAACAAAATTTCTTGTAATAAATTATTTATATTTTTTTTATAATTTGTGTAACAGAGATTCTGTGACCAATCAGAAGCAGAGTGGTGGTTCTTTGTGTGTGTGTTCTTAGGTATCTACCTACCTTTTAGGGATGGATATTAATGCTGTATCTGCAGGTAGATTTAAGTTTAGAATTACTGCTTTATGAATTTGGCTATATGATACCAAAGGAGAAGTGTTTGGGTCTACTGATATATAGCCTTACCTAACGTTCAATGATTAAAGCAAATGCCTCCTTTTCTTCTTTCCTTTTGAGAGTCCTTTTCTTTCCATTTAAAATCCACAGTATCTGTTAGATAACTCTTTATGGCAGACGTTAATTATTTTCTCCTGCTCTGATAATAGAAAGTAAAAACCTGAGCTTAATTTCTTGGTTGAACTATTTTTACAGTTTATTTGTAGCATCAAAATGAAAAACCTGTATTTATAACTGGAGGAACTGCAGGTAGAATGAAGTTGGGTGACTTAACATACTGTTTCAATAGCGGACAGTATGTGGTGAAGTGCTCTGTATGAGTCAGGTGGGACAGACTGCTATTTTGCAGCCTACCACATCAAAGCATAGTGCCTTTCCTCTCTACTGTTACAAGGAACTGATGGGAATCAGAGAATGATAGACAGTCTTCTTAATTCAGGCCTTTGAAAGTTAGATAGTCTCAACCTATTAATAAAAGAAGAATATTGTGACCATATGTATCATCTGTCCTATATTTGTCTTCAAAATCATGTGACGGTACATGCACACACAGATTGCATTCATGTATCTGGGAATTCCCAGTGGTCATAAAGTGCTAGCATTTTTCTTACTCTAAAATGCCACATCAGAAAAGGCTGACTGCAGCTTAACAATGACTTACTTACTTGCTTGTTCTTACTAAAAGTTTTGGTGATTGTGAGTGAGGTGCCTATACTTACAGTTCTTTCAAAATAGATTTTTCTATCATGTATATTTACTTTGCTACAATACTGGCCTGTAGCACTACTGAAACACATTCAATTACAATAGCAAATAATAATCTATCAAAGTCTCATTCCAAACTAAATGAATAGTCAGATAAAATCCCAAAGGTCAGGGAACAAAGTGAAGCAGACCACCTGGTCTGAGGGCTGCATGGGAGAAATGGTCTCTCAATCAGAGACACTTAAGGTGGGAAAAAGATGCTCCTGAATTAATCATCAGTAGAATACCATGCTGTTCTGAGGCTCATGATATAGATACTGCTAGGACAGGAAATGAAAATGAGTCAAGTTCTGCAAACATGAGTTGGTGAATCTGGATAGATTTGTAAGAATACCAAACCTGAACACAATCCAAGTTTCAGAGTTTCTGTGCAAATTTACAGCATCTGCTGGAGTTGGTGCAAATCCAAAGACTGAGGTTGATTCTAGGCTGCCCATTTCATGAACAAAATGAGATGGGATTGACAACAGAAATCTACCTTGGAGGAGAAAAGGGTATCTTCCGCCATTGATTTGTACATGCTGTACCAGAGCTGAGCAGATACACAGAACTGCATTCCACCTTTACAGTCCCTCTTCTCTGACTCCAAAACGATGAGGAATTTATTCCAGTCTCTGAGGTTCCACTAATGCAGATAAATTACAGAGTGGTTTCGTTTCTCACTCGGAAGGTTGTTTTGTGGCCAAGCATTAGCTGAACAGGTTCTTTAAATAAACCCATTCCCTGGCACTACTCTGAGTCTTGCTAATGCTGTGCCACTTAAGCAAGCCTTGTGCTGGGGCAAATCCCTAGTATCTTTAGTCTCCATCCAAATATATTGTAGTCAGAGGAGTGCATGGCAAAAGAATTAGAGACTCTGTTCTGGGAACAGAGCGCACTTGATTTGAAATTTCAGAGGGAACTCCACTCCAAGATGTTCATTTCAAGAACCATTTGTTTGTGGAAGGTGTATGTGCTGTTCATTGACCAGAGCACGATTCAAATATCAAGTCAATGTGTGGTTTTAAATGTTTGCCCCCTCTCACAGGGCTGGACAGGCTGGGGTACGTGCTTCTGGTTATTATCGGTAATCTAAATCAGACTTCAGTTGTGCAGCTACTCAAAGGGAAGCGTCATTTCCTTACAAACCTTTCTAGCTTTACAGTTACTGCATTAACCTTGCAAAACAAATATTATTAGCCTGTCTGACCTTACATGCCACATACCAAATCTTCGTATGGCTGAGCTGTATTTGACTGAGTAAACACTTTAGGAGTGTAGCAAATGGTGATGGGCGCCCCATCACGCCCATTTCACTTGTGCCGTACTTGGGAGTTTGTCTGAGCCCCAGCCTGACCCAGTGATAGCAGTGTCTGCTGTCTGGTTTCCTCTTACCAGCCACAAATTTTCTGTTTTGCTGCCACTCTTTGCTGATGACATGTTCTTGTCTCAGGACAAATGTCACAACTGAAGTGCTTGCAAGTCAGATGTGGCTTGAGGACTGTAGGTTGGCCACTCCCGCTCTATGAAAGAGTTGAAAGTCTTCTGTCAGAAATGCAAGTCCTTTTTGCTGCTGAAAAAGTAGCTTCACTTCTGCTGAGAATGCAAATGTAAAAATGTACATCAATCTTCAGGAAAGTAGAACTGTCAAAATTTCCCTTGAATAGAAACACTCAAGTAGTTTTGTGTCAATAGTGTACTAGCATCACATGTGAAACATATTGACATGGCATAATATTACATATATGTAAAAAATACTGTATGTTCCTACAGTGTTATATACCTTGTAGTACATATAGGTTGTACTGGATATATCACTTCAAGAAAAATGTAAAGGTTATAGTAAAAACATATATTCTAACAGAGTAAGTACTACTAAAGTTAGCTGTCCCTATCTAGAATTTGCAATATATTCACAAACTATAGCTATACAAGATTTTGTTTACTTTGAATCATCTGGCTCCTGTATCTTAATGAGGAAAGTTAAAAATACTTTCTCTCTGCAATTTTAACACAAATACATGTTTCTTTCAATAGAGAAGAGGACAGGAAGGAGAGGAAATTCTTGCACTATTTCTTTTTTTCCTCTTGTACTGTTTCTTTTTACTTTTACTTTCTTTTCTTTCCTCTCTTTCATCTTCTCTCAATCATTATTTTCTTCCACTCCTCAAAGAGTTTTTGTCATGTAGCTAGCACCAACTTCTCTGCCAATAGGAGGTATTGACTTTCATCAGCTTGTAGTTACCCAAGCAGAAGGAATATAATGCTGTCTCACAATTTAAGAGCAGGGGGTAAGGCGGAGGAGAAGAAGGATGATGGACAAATCACAAGTTATAGTTTCCTAAGTGAAAATATTCTAGGAGGAACTTAACCTTTTTTAAAGTATTAAACATGTACTGTTCCCTTGGAAATCTGCCAGGATTATAAGTGCGCTGAGTCCATAAAAGCCATACAGCCATAAAGCTCCGAGACAATATATTTAAGGCTAATAAAAGACTCTGGCAAATTTGTGTTCGGTAGCAGCAGTGTGAAAAGGCCTCTTCTTTCTTGAAGAAAAGTATTTATCTTCCAAGTAATGTTACATTTTTAGAATATTCATGTTGATTATGAGTAAGTTTTCCTATGTAAATCTCTTCTGTAGTTACTGAGAATGGTTTTCATGAAGACGGGGTTTTTTTCCAAATAGATTTTGGCATGGTTCTCAATTCCATTTAATAATACTGGGAATAATACATACTGGGAAGGCCAAAGGCAAAGGGGAGAAATAAGACTTAAAAGAGGGTACTGGTAAACCAGTCTAAATTGATTAGGAAGAGGAAGGAATTTAACACGTTATAAACTCTATGAAGAGAAATAGTAGCTATAAGTTCAAAATGGCAACAGATACAGTCAGCAAACACAGACTGGAAGATAAGATGGTGTCTGTGGTACAGTGATAATAGAACATATATTGTGTAATGCTCAGTGCTACGTTTTATACAGACCATCCTTCACCTTCATATACCGGTCTGGCTTTTTATTTTAGTTGTAGATAGATATGTGCATGTGAACACACATGAAAAAGTGTAATTTTATCTTTTTTTCATATATATAAAGTACAAGCATATCACTAATTGTATGTTGAGTTCCAACAACAACAAAATGTCACTTTCCAGTCACACACACAAAAAGCAGTCGTAAATACAGGAGCCATCATATCATTATAGTTTATTCTTGGACGATATATGCTGAAAGTATTCATGTTAACTATCTCTACCCTGCAGTTTTCAATGTATTCACAAACTATTGTGATATACAGTTTTATTTACATTGATGAATACTACTTCCAGAGAAAAATTAAATAAACTTTCTTATTATACACAGGAACAAAGAAGTGGACATAGCCTTCTTTAGTTAGCATTTACAGCAGAGTTCAAAGGTGAAATAGACTTAGTTTTATGTACACTGGATCTCAGAGTTATTATAGACTGTAAAACTAAAATTCAGAGTATGAATTTTTGAAGCAGAAAGAAAATACATTTGATTTGATTTAGATGTCTGTAAAGCCAACTACAGCCACATCTATCTTGGGAATTAAATGTGAAATAATTTCATTACTAATCTGGTGTTGGTGGAAATGTTTTATGATTTTGGCATGCCTACGATCAGATTAAAATGCAGCAAGATAGTAACAAGAATGGGTTTATTATTCTTTTCTATTTCACTGCCTGTCTATACATGTCTCTGTAAAACTATTCTGTTAATATCATGACACTGTAACTGGTTAACTAAAGATGTCTGCCTGGTTTTAAAAGCTCTCTAATTATCGAGGTGAGGCCAAATTGCCTACTGTTGTGTCCACATATACTTTGAGACACAAAATTGAAAGCACAGAATGTTAAATTCATATGTTGTATTAGATTAAATAATCAGCATTCATCTGCCATTAAATGTCTGGTCTAGTATACACATGAATTGTATATTTGGCAGCAGATTTTGTAAAGAGCGTGAAATTTATCAGACTGAAGATCCTTTGTCAGCAGAACAGCAACCTACAGTATCTAGATAGGACAATCATGTTTAATGCTGGTCATTTCTATATTGACCAGTCACCTCACCCTGTCTGTTGATACTTCCACAATGATGATTTCCCAGAAGCCGTGTTTTTCCAGACTGTCAAGCATTTACTTGTTTACCGTACATAAAGCAGAGGTTCTCTTTCCAGTAGTATATGCTAATAAAGAGAAAGTGTGAAGATATTCTTACTTAAAGGGATATAATGGAAGTACCTAAAATGTTCTAAAGTAGCCTCATCTCTGGCTCCACAAGCAGCAGAGCACTACTTGACAGCATGACGGTTGACAGTCATTGCAAGATTGAACATGTGATCACTGTGTTTTTCATGGTAACTTGGCAAATGTGGCAAATTCTCATTTTATTACCCTCCTTTTTTTTCCTGTGTTTTCCTAATAAGTGAATCTGATTTATGTGCTTGTTCAGTCTGTCTGAGTTACTGTTGACTCTGGTTGGGGTGGGGAGTGTAAGATTGGTCCACACTTCACAGTGTATATTCAGCTTCTCTCAGTAACCAGCTGTTACAGACTAGCTATAGTTTGCTGGTTTGCTTTAGAGTATAGTTGCTGTTCAGAGAAATACAAATCTCCATTTTTATCCGCTTCTGAGAAACCATGAAGGGGCCATTTAAAGAAACAAATTTCAGCAATTTAGATTTGGATCACATCCATTTATCAGAAGTCCATTGTAGTGGAAAAGATTTCCCCTCTTGAGTTTTTTTCCTGACATTTATTGAAAGAATCCTAAAACACCAGGATGTGCTTCAGAGGTTACTTCCATATTAGTGAAGCAAGCTAACTCCAGATGGAGATGAGATGTGGCATGCTGCCTAGACAAGAGCTACACCTTTCTGTGAGCAGTTCCCAGCATGGGCAGTGACCAGCCAGAACCCCTGCCTTTACAGCTTTCCATCCCAATGGTGAGACTGAGTTAACTCCTCTACTGGTACCTTTCCTTAAATTTGAACTTTTCCATTGTGAGGGCATGATGTGGGAAAATCACAAAAAGTGGTTGCTACTCAGTGGGCACACTCTTTTGCTGCCATGCTCATTTTGATAATTTTATTGATGCTATGTACAATGTTGCTTAATGTGCCTGTTAATTATTATCTCAAAATGTAAATGCAAGGTGACTAGTTCTATCATACCCTCCCTTTGCAAAATGATGGACTTGTGTCCAATACAAGTGTGTGCAGGATCTGGTCCTAAAGCAAGATTTTTTTGATTTTGTAAAACCGACAGGAAAAGGTTTGTGTATTTTTCTGTTTCTGCAATGTCCAGCACAGTGAAGCTCCCTTTTCCTTAAGGCAGGGTCTTAATAGAAATATTCAATATCAGTAGAAGTTAAAAGAATTTTAGAAGTTGTATCACCCAGTACAAGGAAGCTATCTGCCTGAAAGCATGCAGTTACTTGCAGCAAACTGCCTTGATTTTTGTAAATATTATGGAAAAAATAGCCTTCTTTTCTGGTTACTCTCTGAGTTGTTGTACCCCATTGGCTCTTTCTCACCTTAATTTAACCACTCTCCTAGTATAAATCAAATTTTCTTGCTTGTGCACCATCTTACTTTTGGCATAAAAATTCAATTCGTACCACAGATTTTGTATAGCTTACAGGCCTCTCACAAACATTACAGCTACGTGTTAAAGATATTAGTAAGAGTGAAAAAGTCTGCCCGGAGCCCAGATCAGGGATATC
>NW_010198044.1:0-5600 GCF_000695765.1 Mesitornis unicolor | reverse complement strand
TTCCAACTCCTCACATTCTGGGACTCTGTGACTCTGTGATCCAGGTGTTACCTAAGGACTCCCAGGTGATGCTTTTGGGGTGCGTTCCTTGCTCCCAAGGTACCACAGCCCCCAGGGATTAATCTCAGTGGGTATATTTATTTTTTTTTCACTGCTGGTTTTAGATTTAGTACCACAATGCAGACATTTTTAAACCATGAAGTAGTTGCTGTATTTGCACCTTGGGCTTTTACCTGGTTTCCATGTAGAGCAAATGCTGCAACCCCCACTGATTGCCACCGGAGCAACCTCCAGCTTCATTGCAGACAATCAGACCTTGTCAAGATGTGCTAAAAATGTGTGTAAAGAAATAAATCCTCGCACAACATTTGTACTTTGCAGAACATCCTTTTAAGTGAGGTCGTTGCTCCCTCTGTGGTTTTGCCTGCGGCGATAGAAAACGTGTCTGCATGGAGATGGGTTTACAAACATCTTGTCTCACATCTGCAGCCGTACAGACACAAAGCGCCGGGCAGTTGCAGTCTCTGCACACCACATTTCCATGGATATTTCCATGCTTGCCCATGTTTTTGTAAGCTGAAGGCACTGCAGGCTAGTACTTATAAATGCTAAAAAAATTTAAGTATTTTCTTCTGGAAAAATCTCACCTCAAGCACAGATTAGTTATTGAGAGGAAGAACACAGGATTAAACACTAGGAGCATATTTTATTTATCATATTATTATTATGGATGGTTAAACTTGGAGTTTAATCCAGGGGGACCGGACCTGAGCATCCCTCCTGGCTGGTTTTGGGGCTCGGTGGGATGCAGCAGAGCTGGGGGGCTGTGATACCTCTGTGTTCTGCAGCTCCTCTTATGGGAGGTTAAAAGTGCGGATACACAGGGATGGGAATCCTGCTTGCTGCTCATAATTACACATTTTGGAGACGTTAACTCCAAAATAAAATTAAAAGGGGGTTTGAATGATGATTAGAGCTAATCATAGCATATTACTGTCGTTGTCAGTGTGACTCCACGCAGGCAGAATACAGCTGATAGGCACAGAAATGAGGAAAAAAACTGCAGGAACCCTTAAAATTTCTAATACTATTATTAATTTTACCATTTGGGCTGGTTTTGCGGTGAGAGCTTTGCAGATCTGTTTGTGTACCATTAAATTTACACAACAGAGAATAGCCCTGCCTGCTGCGGTTCGGTTATTTCGGAATCTGTGGCGCATGTTGTGTGTAGTTACTTCCATTTTACAGCGTGAAACGCAGCGCTTCCCATTTCAGTTATTAGGAAGACGCTGGTTTTTATGAGCAGTTGCTGCTGGCATTGCAGGAGAAGCCAGGTCTGTGTGGAGGATTTGGCTGTATCGGTCAAAAATAGGTTTTGCATAGGCTTTGAGGTTTTGGGTAACCACAGAGTCATTAGGGTTGGAAAAACCCTCTAAGGTCACCAAGTCCAACGTCAACCCAACCCCACCATGGCCATAAACCACGTCCCCAAGTTCCACACGGTTTGCGAACCCCTCCAGGGATGGGGACTGCACCACTGCCCTGGGCAGCCCCTGCCAGAGCTTGACCAGGGGCTGGTTCATTAAGGGAGCGTTCAGTGCTGAGAGCACGGGGAGAAAACCAGAACAGAAGCACTGGTAAATGCAGGGTCCAGTATCATTGCATGGCTGAACTGGGCTTTTTTTCTGGGTGTAATGAAAGTTAGCGCTGGCAGAAGGGGAAATAACCCCACAGCAGGCAAATTACCTGGATTTGTGCAGTTTGAGAGTAAGTGAGGGCTCTTTCCTGCGGGGCTGTGTCTGTGCCACCGCGGCGTCCCGTGTTCACTGGGGCATAATCAGTTTTCCATTCAGCAGAGCTGCACTTGAGAGAGTCCCACAGTGCTCGATAGACACTTTGGTTCTGTTTTAGCTGGGATAAATTTATTTCTATGTTAATTTTCTTCATAGCTGGTGACACTTTGTTTTGGGTCTGTGACCGCGAATGGTGTGATAACACACCGATGTTTTGGTTGTTGCCACGCCATGCTTACATTAACTCAAGGACTTGCTGGTTTTCAATTTTTGTGGGTTTTTTCCTTTTCCTCTGCACAAGAGGCTGGGAGAGGCCTGGGTTAAACAACAGCACAGTCCCTGCAACTCTGAGCATCTTACGCTGTGTGTAACACCCTCACTAACCATAACGTAACTCAGTAGTTGTGTGTGTGAATAGGGATGCTTTAGCTAGTTCCTGTTACTTGCAGGGCACGCAAAAGCTACTCGAGGAAGATGTTAGAAATGCCCAAGTCATTCAAGTCCTGAGTGGGAGCACCTGCAAAGCCCCGTGGTTTTTCCTGCATTGCACATGAGCAGTTTTGTTGCTGTTGATGGAGAAATTGTAGGATCTCATTTTCTCTCAGTGTTTGCACAAGGTTGACTCCAAACACTCGCAGAAAACTGAGCTTTAATGGGCAGCGGTGCTGGTGTGGGAGTGCTGCACGTTGGCTTTTGGTGCCTAATCTGACCATGCCATATTGGGTATTCCCAGCAGTCTCCACGACCATTTTATTAAGTAAAATAATGAAATTAGTTCATTTTTGTGACCGGATCCTTTGCGTACAGGCTGTAGTAAGTGGCATGTTTGTGTGCTGTTGATCCTGTATGAGCTGAGCTAATGTTAGGTGATGCATTTCCAAAATTCAGCCTCGCCAGCTTTTTGAGGACAGGAACATGGCAAGTTCCTGGAGGTGCAGGGATGCTGAGACCCCAGCAGCCTCCGTACCCCCATGCCGAAATAAAGGGGTGGGTGCTGCTGGTGGGGGATGCTGGACCAGTTTGGGCTGAAACCCATGCACTGGAGTTGGTGTGCACAGGGTGTCCCTCGTAGGAGAGCTGTGGTTTGGGGGGGATGTGTTGGTGCAGGGACTCGGAGCCGGGCTTCTGCCAAATTTGGGGAGAATTTTTTCACTTGATGTAGATTTAAAATGCTAAAAAAACCCCCTCGAGCAGCTCTTTAGGGGGAAATAGGACATCTCCACACAAAGAGGAGCTGCACTCTGACTGGATTTGCCGCTCGTAAGGGTTTATAATCCTGTTAAGAGAGATTACGCCTGGTAATTTCATGCACATTGGGTCTCCCTGCAAGGCAAAGCCGAGGCATTAAACTCCCCGCGCTAAGCATCGCAGATGGGATTCGCGCTGCTCTTGGGGGCGCAGAAGGCCCAGATTTACCATTTTGCCTTTACAATGCTCCTGCAGTGACCCGTGGTGACGCGGTGGGGCGGGAGGAGGCAGCGCTCGCAGGGCACGCGCTCAGACGTTCCACGACTGTTGGTAGTTTGTGTTGAAGTTACTGCACGTAGAATGTATTTCTAGTCGAAATGCCTGAGGTAGTGAAATGTGCTGTAGTGTCGCTGAATAAATAATTCCGCAGTGTCTTTCAAAAGGTATTTTTTCTTTTCTTTTTTCCCTCTTTTTTTCTTTTCTTTCCTTTGTTTCTTTTTTTTTTTTTTCTTCTTCTTCTGTTTTGTTTTCAACTAGGACCCCTACTATGGCTGGTGGCCTATTTTCTATTGACAGAAACTACTTTGAAGAGATAGGAACTTACGATGCAGGAATGGATATCTGGGGTGGCGAGAATCTTGAAATGTCTTTTAGGGTAATTGCCGTTTTCCTTCCTTTTCTGTCACAAAAAACCACAGTTGTGCTGTAACGGTGCCCGCGCTGCGGTCAGGGCTTTGCTGCTTTAGCTGTCGTGGGGTCATTGAAATTATCCAGATGTGGGGATAATGTATTTTGAAACCAATATTATCATCTATAATCAGTATCACCACATATTGGGCCTTTTTTGCTGCATGAACCATGTTATTGCTGTTGGGAATTGTTTACACGTTCAAATTAACACCTATTTTAGTCATTTCTTTATGAAAACGCGAGGCTTCCTGTGAGCTTGTGCCAAATGCTCGCATGAACAAGATGCAAAATTGCATTAAAATTTATTAAAATTTATTTAAAAAGCCATAAAATTTTCCAATCTATGTTTGAAAGGCAGTTTTTGAACGTGTCTATCATCACAAACGTGCAAGTTCTGGCTGGGGTTTGTGTCCCTATGCGAGAGCGGAGCTCGCAGAGAGGTTTCCCATCCCCGCGCAGCCGTGGGCCTGCGTTTCTGCTGCAGTCTCTTTGAGAGCAATGCAATTCCTCATTTAGCCCTTTCGGCATAAAGGAAAATTGGAAAATTGAGCCCTTGATTAGTAATTGTTGGAGAGGACGTTGAAAATGCCTTTGAGCATCTCTGATCTGTCACCGGTCATGCATCCTAAGTAAGAACGGAAAATAAGTGGCAGAGCACATCATGGGGATATCCTTATTTCTTTTCTATTAATATTTTGTCTTCAGCTGGGGCTGGGGGGCTGTTTTCTATTGGCAGAAGCTACTTTGAAGACTTTTTTTTGTCCATCAGGTATTGCTAGAGAAGATAAACTGAGAATTTGAAAGCATTTCCAGGCCGTTTCCTATAAACTGTAACAATTCACCTTCCAGTAAAATAGAGGGGTAGAGTTACTTCTTCTGAGATTAATGTTTAAAATCATTGGATTTCAACCTTTTTGGGTGTATAAACCCCTAAGAATATGACTAGGGTGCATGTAAGCCCCTGTATTGGAGCTTATTTATAATTTAAGACTTGTTTTTAGCAGTGATCCCTGGAGCAGAGAGCGACAAGCGCTGCTTTAAAACATTAAATATCCGCCTCTCGTAGACGAAATCTGCCTCTTACCGCTATTAATTCTTCACCGATTATCAGTGCACGTGAGCTCTGTAAAGTGGATTTCACCCCGTTCCCTGGGATTTGAAGCTCAGGGGCGCGGGCGCACATTAAAGCCGTCATCGCTGGCATTGGTTGTCCCTCGCAGGACCAACTTTGGGTCGTTGCTGTGGGAAGGTCCCATTCTCGTTAGCGAAGAGTCTACAGTAGTTAACTTTTGGAAGAGCACCTGGGTTTGCATCGTGAAAACGGTGATCCTTGAAAAACAAAGGGACAAACAAGGCAATTTTTGTTATAAAGTCCACGTTGGAGAACCTGTAGAAGTCAGTTTTCCATGGGCGCCTTTTGGCCGTGGCGATTTTTGTTAACAAAGTTACAAATATTGGTCATTTTTTCCATCAGACCTTGCAAGCATAAGCCAGAATAAAACAAATTTACAATTCCACGGCCTTTTCCTGCTCCCTGCTGTAACAGATTCATTTTGGCAGACAACATTTGGTCTTCTGCCGCGAGCGCGCATTGAAGCACATGCCAAAGAAACCCCCCAGATTGGATACTCTTAATGCATCCCCTTGCTCGAATAATGCTAATAATATCTTTTGAAAAGCTTTCCTGAGACGTTTAGCAGTTTAATGGTAGTGTTTCTGTCTGCTGCTGCTGCTGCTCTGCTTTTCTCAGGAGCTCATGGGGGTGCCTGGTTGGGAGGGTTTGGGGTTTGGGGTTGTGTGTTGGGTGGGTTGACCTGATACCTCTGCCTGTGGTACAGCTTCCTGGGCATTGCCATAGTTTATATTAATTTAATTTATGTTATATTTTTTTAGTGTGTGTGGGTGTGTGTATATATATATATATATAAA
>NW_010198043.1:0-23939 GCF_000695765.1 Mesitornis unicolor | reverse complement strand
CCGTTGCTCGGCCCTGCTCGGCGCTCGCTGGCCCGCGGGGAGCCCTCCGTCGCCCTCCCTCCCTCTCGAGGGGAGGACCCGGGCTCTGGGCTGTCAGCCCTGCTGCAGAGGTGTCCCGCTCCAGAGCCCTCGGGGCATCCGCCGTCCTCAGGGAGCAGCTCTCCACCTCTCCTTGGGCCACCTTTAGCAGGGGCGACCGTGATGAAACCGTTTCTCCTCGGTCGTCTTTTTTTTTTTTTAACAAAAGAAGAGAAAATACTGCACATGCACACTTAATTAAATGTTTCCCTCTTGCACAGAGGCATCGACTCTTGACCTTTCCTCCCCACAGTGAGAGGACAGGGAAAGCTGAGGTCAGGCATGTTAAGTGACAAGCTTTTGGACCAGTGATCCTGCTTCCAAACTCTCAACCTCACATCTGTTTATGCGTCTGGCAACTACTTACGCTGCACCTAATGAGGAAGAGGAGCTTCTTGAAAGAAAATCAGCAAATTAAATCTGGATACTTCGTCCTTCCTCGTGAGACCTGGAGGGTTCAAAGCAGCCTCTTGTATTCATACCCCGTCCCCATTTCTTCCTCAGAACCCAGACTGCCACTGTTGCACTGTCCAACTCCAGTACCTGCCTGTTAAAGCCTCTTCCTCCTTTTTTTTGACCCTGAGTCACCTTCACCCGCCTACCTATCAGTGGCCACATGGGGAAACAAAACTTAGTCCAAAATAAAGCACAAATTCTTAATACCGTTGCTTGTTTGGCACAAATTACTCAGTCACTCTCCACATGGAAAGTAGTAGCTAAACAGAAGAAAACATATGATGTAATGAAAGCCTCTGTAATAATGCACACTGAATAGGTGTCAGCTTTAGGAATGCCTGGCTTTTAGAGTTAATTGACCTTCAGATTTTTAATTTTGCATGTTAAGTGCCCTCGATTAAAATAAGTTGTTTGGCTTTTTTAAAATTACATTTATTATAATAACGAAGCTCATTTTATAGATACACTAATCTTGCTGCATACTCTGTTTGTTATTACCCATGCCCCTGTAAGTTAAACATAAAAACATTACACATACACACACAACAGCAGTACAATACAGAAAAAATAAAATCTCACAACAAAACACAAGATAACTGTATGAAATACATAATAATTGTCAAAACAAAGAGAGAACTTTTGGCCGATTGCTGAAAAACACATCTGTTCCCCCCAAGGAACAAGTTTTAATGCTTATGAAAAAACCCCAAGCCTATCATAAGTTTAAATATGCTCAGAATATTTCATAAGCAATTAAAAGTGCAAAAGTTAACCCTTCACATTCTCCAGCAAGTCTTTGTCCAGAGACTGTTGTCCAAATCTATTGAGCTTTCTTACAATAAATCAAACCTTGCCCACCACGGTGTAATGTTTTTGAACAATTATGACTGGGCAAACCTTTTTTTGGAACCAGATTCAATCTTCATCAACTTTGCCAGCAATGATTAACTTAATTAAACTTCCAGTTGCATGGAAATAAACAAGGGCAAAATCCAAGACTGGCTCTTAATATAACTGAAGGGGCCCACTTCTGCAAGTGCTTAAATACGTCTCTAACCTTAACTGAGACTCCTCAGATGATTACTTCAACTGCCTTCCTGGACAGGGGCCTGTGAACTGTATGATAGGCAGTCAAATCAGCTTGAGGGAAGAAATGTATATTTTTTTCAGTTTTGGACAGCATTCAGTTAAGCACAAGATTAAATCCTTCTCCGCGTGCTTTTCAGTATAATACTTGTGCACTGCAGTTCTATTTCCCTGTTTCCCATAAGCACCGTAATGATTTCCCATCCCTCTCTTTAAATTTTTTTTTTTTTAATATACATATTGTGAAGATACTGTGTGCAACTTCTGCTTCTGGGCATTTTTAAAAACGGATTCTATTTTCCAGTTGTTAATTGTATCTTTTCCCCTGATTAGTATAAAGTAACTGTTTTCCCTTTCTCCTCACATTGTTGCAAGAGTCAAAAAATCTAATTCTCCAGCACATAAAATTTTCATAAATTTGATGGCTATAATGGTTGTGCATGTTCCTTCAGTATTCTGCCTCTTATTGTCCTATTGTCATTTATCTAAACTAAAAAAAAAAAAGATTTATATTATCAAAAAATTAGGGCATATGGAGCCTTCTTTTGCAGGCTCTTTCTAGAAGCCTTTAGTAGATACTTAGGGAAACTTTGTACCTCTTCGCTCTTTGGTACACTTTGCTCCCGTCAAGAATGAAGTCTCTTCCCTTTCAAGAGAGGTCTCTTGAGATCTCAGCTATTTCCCCAGTAGTTCCCAACACGAAGAACAATAAAGGCTCACTCTTCATAGCCCCACCTTCGACAGAAAATGTACTTCACAGACAGAATACAGGCAGGTTTGACTTCAGTTTGATTTCTAAAGTTTTTTGTATCCCAAATAATTCAGGATAAAAGCATGGGCATTTCAATTCTTGCTGTTAAAGAAATTTTAAAAAGACTATTTGAAGTATTTTTTTTAAATCCTAGCTCTGGAAAGATATGTAAAAGGCAAGCCACCCTTGTGGCTCTGTTATTTGAGCCCTACATGATCACAAGAAAAATAGTTTAAAAAGAAGGAGGAAGGACTTGAGACAGTTGCCATAAAAGCAGTGAAAATAAAGAGATTACAGACCTGTATACAGGTAACTGTATCTATTTCGGCTAAATTGTTGTTATGAGCATTATGTTGTTATGTTGTTATGAAAAATTCATAAAATCAACACCAGAACAGAGAGGAAAATGAAAAAAAAATTACCTGAGAATGGATAAGCCGAGAAATGTGATGTGAGAAACACCTTGGTTTTGTCTCAGATTTGTTCCTGTTGATAGTAATCTATTTATTTTACGTTTTATTAATACCCTACAGCTGATAAAGCAAACAAACAGCAATTGTGTGTGCAAAAGACATAATGCTTGCGAGGGATATCTGCTGTGGCGGTAGTTAGTTATGCCCATTCTAGGATCAATATATGAAATGGCAGTGCTGAAGGAGGGATTTGCCATCATTTGTGGGCTCTCAAAAGCCACAGACCAGGAAACGGCATCCTCTGCAGCCCTGTCTGAAATCCTGACCAGCTCCCTGTTGAACGCTGACCCGCTTTCTCACAAGCTGTGGAAAATAGACCAGTGCTTCAGGAGCTCTCACAGGCAGCATTTTCTTCGACCATAAGGAATGCTTTGATTGCAAACTACTTAAAAAAATACCTATATAGTTGAAGTATGCTGTTAGTGACACACAGAGACAGCTTTTTCCATAAATCATCTTATTTGTAGAGCATTTAATAGTTATGTAGTAGTCCGCAAAGTGGACAGGCTGCCAAGCCTGAAGAACACATGCTCAAAGAGTTTAATTCTTCCTTCTGTTGATCTGACGAGAATTTGTACAGTAATCAATTAAAAGGGTACGCCTACATCATCCAGGAAAAAAAAATCTTTCATTAAATGCCTAACTTTGTCACAGATTTGCAACAAGCAGTACAACAGATGCAAAACCAAGAAAGATAGGCAGTACAAAGAGAGGACACGAGGCTAACACAAAATTGTGATCCCTTAGACTAATGCATCCTCTTAAGCCTTTTTGTTGTTTAATTTTCAGCTAGTATTAATAATGCACCTATTCAACAGAAGGATTTGGCCTTAAGTCAGAAAGATGAGATAAACAGGATAACCATTAAAACACAAAAACATATGGTATCACCAAGTGCGTGAAGATCAACATCAGATTAAATCCCGTTCAGTGAACAGTGTTTATGCATCTCGCAGCCAGACAGGATGTTCTACTGATGTTTCAGCCTGGGCTCCAGCTGAGCCATATGAGGTACAGGGACAGCTGAAGTCTCACTGCTGAAGCAAATGAGTCACATTTTCAAAGATAAAAAGCACAGATTTTACTTGTTTACTGTGAGGGCCGTTGGGAGCGTCTACCCTTAGTTATAGCATTCAATAATACCTACAGTAAAAATTTCCTAAAGTGCTATTATTTCTCAAAATGCAGGCTCCCTCCTACTTCACCAATAGCTAGAGAATTTTCTTTTTTGTCCTTTTGAAAGACAGAGAGCAGAATGAGAGAGAGAAAGCAAGCAGCCTAAATGTGTGACTACTGAAGGTAAGTAACAGGTCTGATTCCCACTCCGATGTTTGCTTAAAACAGCAGTTCCACACTTCTCTTAACATTTTACTCTTTCAGGTTCACCTAAAGCACAGATCATGGCTCAGGTCTGGCTCCTTTACAAATTAAATTTGGGTTTATTTTTTTCCTCAGCAAGTGTAGATGGGATTTGACAGGCTGTAATCTGGTATGTAGTTAACATGTAACTGCTATTATTAAAGGTAGACAAGTGAAAGAACATGATAGTTACTGACTGCAAAAGCCCTCTGCCCCCTGCAAATCTTCAGTTTCACGAAGCCAAGCTTTTGATGGCAGATTTTCAGAGAAGGAGTCCTCTAGTCTACCTTTGTCACTGTCTCTGCTGTGAACACCTGACCAGAGCTGTTCCTCTACAAGGTGCTGGTAAGCGGGAATAGGGAATTCCAGGGGACAAATTAAACATTAACATATATGATCAGATAAGTGATATAAAAGGAGCCCAGATGATTAACTTCGATGTATATTTGAGAACTCTACACACCTAAAATTTGGTGAAATTAATCCCACGCTTGGCTATTACGTTGAAGAACATCTTAAGATAATTTTGATTCCGATTCCAAACATGGAATTTGTTTTGATCCTAATGCTAAATGGGGAAACATGAAGAATACATTGTCCTAGCATGATCATTCACCTCTTTCTTGGCAATGAGATAACGAACACTGTTGGCAACATTCTCATTCAGCTTCAAAGTTAACAACGCTTTCAAATGAGCAGGAACTGCTTCAAGTCATTGAGGCTGTCTTCAGGCTTGGTTTAATACCACTACCCAGGTCAAGTATTTCATCTTGCATCCATTATCACAGGATCAACACCTGTGATAACACCTCAAAGTTCCTTCCTTTGTTTACACAGATTCAATATCTTCCAGACCACCTTTGCAATCTCAAGAACTTTTCAGAAAAAGTTTGGAGCACCAAAGAAACAAATGTTTTACCAAATAAAGCCAATCTGATTGCTGTCTAGAAGCAGGTTTTCGTTGCTTGCTCAGTTGCTACTCAACTGACTTTTCAAGTTGCAAAAAGTCCAAAAAAAGCAAAGAGCTACTACCTCTGCCAATACCATCTAAGTCACAAACCACCAGGAAGAGAAGTGACACTAATCTTGCTTGCTTGCTTTTTAAGAACTCCACTTTCTATTCAAATTAAATTAACCGTTTATCATAATTTTCTTTTTGTCACTTTGAAAGCGCTTCTATAGTAAAGACTATAGCAAGGGTTAGCAGGTGTTAGTGGCCCCATTTCAAGATATGATTTACAACACTATCAGCATTTTACTCACTAGATAAGCAAAATTGTGTATCTAAGTGAGTCAGTTCAAATATTAAGGAAAATTACAACAGTTAATGAAGTCCTCCATGTAGAAAGTCTACTTTGCCTTTGCAAATTGAACAGATGTGTGTTGAGAAATACAAACATTAAGAAAACATGACATTTTAAGAGTAGTATAAAGATACTAAATATATCAAGGAATAGTTTCAGGTTGAACATACTTGCATTGAAATACTTAAACTATATAGGACATTTTACATACAGGATAAACCACTTCATACAGCATATTACCTTACAGCTGGCAAAAAAGGGCTTAATTTCATTCTGCTTTCCTAATCACAAAGAGTTGCTTTAATATTCAATGGAGTAACAGAAAGGCAAACTTTTTTCCATCTATTTTTTGGAAATTATTTTGCTAGCTCTATAACTATTTCTTAAGGATTAACTGAAATCCTGAATTTAAAGTTTGGTATACCACAGCAAAAAAATCCAGTCTGTTGGATGTCAATTCACAACAAATTTTACATACTCTTTATGGCTCAGTTTTCTCCAACTGATAGGCTATTTAACCCACAATTAATCTCATATCTGTCAATGTAGGTAAAACAGATTTCAAGAAAGGCATATGGAAATGCCTCATTCAGATTGCAACGACTGTATTTTGTGAAATAAACGTAAGATTGTTGTTAGTACCATTGATTATCTGCTCTATCTCAAAAGCAGAACTGAGTTAATCCTTGAATTGACAGGGATTATTTTTTTTAAGAGTTAAATAAATCCCATATCAATGTCCTTCCTCTAAATATATATTTACTTAAGAGCTAAGTAAAAATACATCACTTGCTCAAAAGTAAGCACACAAATAGGTCCTGCACTTTCTATTTATACTCTGATAAAAATCCATCCCTACCAGATTAATGGGATAACCCTTACTTTTGGTATATAAATAAAATAAATTAATACAGAAAAAAAAGAATTTATAGGGGGAAAAAAGAATCTACAGTATAGCATATATTCACATTAGTTAACTTCATAATGAATCGTAAATTTAACTATCATTGCCTCCTCTATTGCTCAGACCAAGAAAGACAGCATGCTACCCCCAGTTAGCCTCTCCCACAGGGACTACCAGGTCACTGAATAGCTGCTCATTCAGAGTGCAGCAGTTCCTTGAAAGCCAGATGCCCATCATCCAGATTCAGTAGCTCCCATGTGCTATTTGCACTCCCTCTGAAATAGCATTTTTGGTAACTGAAGGGATGCAAATACTAAGATTCCTCTCTGGGAAACTTAGATTGCATACACTAAGATGGATAAAATTAATCATCCATTTGCTTTATCATCATAAAGATGTTCTCAATTATTTAAAAGAAAGACTATGAAAAGATTCTGCATTACAGCAGCATGTGATCACAGAGATGTGACACAACACATGCAGTATCAGTTTTCAGGCAGAATTATTTCGTATATAAAATGTCTATTTAGGTGGCTGTGTCTTATAATTCAGTTACAAACACTTTAAACCAAAGAAAAAGGTGAGTCTTCCCTCCTTCTCTCACCAGGGTGAAATCAAGGTCATCTTATTTAACAGTAAATTCTCCCCGAGATAATAATACTTAAAATTAAATGACACTCCACCTAAATTATTTTACTAAAAGCCTTCAGCTCTTCTAAGAAGTTGCCAACTGTTTGAATAATACAATGCACAGAGTACCTCCCTTTAAGGGAAAGGGTGTATACTCAAATTGGACCAAACAAGCAATAAGATGATATAAAATCAAACCACTTAAACCACATGAATGATTCCTAAACACTTAGGAATCTGATTTATACACAAGCAGCAGTATCATAGTTCCAAAGTTCACTTTGCAGATACTACTGTGTACTAGTAGGATTTTACAATTAATACAACCCATCGTGCTACTGACTGGGCATGAAAACTGTGTACTACATGGTGTACAATTCTTCTATTTGAGGTAAATTTGCTATGGAGAGCAGTATTATTATAAGCAGTAAGCCACCTCAGATTTCTGTATCACTGTCCAAACATCCCTAGTGTTCTTACTAAGAATGTCACAACTGACATAAGGAGGTGAGCTTAAAAATAACCCGGGTCTTTTTTTTAAGAGTGTTTTCTGACCTTTTATGACCCGCTTTGTTCCCAGACATTGTTATTCTGTAGTTCCTTTGATCTTATGGCATTTTGCTAATTGTATGTCTGCAGGATACCTGATTTGTTGCCACCTGTCTAGGCAACTGGACTATAGGCCTATATGCCAGAAGAGGGTTTATTTTTTCATGAATTAGTTTAATATATCATAGATGTGGAAAAAGTTGAAGAAGAAGAAAAAAAATATTCTGATATAAGACTGTTCATGTGTGAAATGCTGTGGAATAACCACAGAGCTTCAACTTCAGACCATCTTTTACTTTACACAGTGTAGTAACTTGCACCAGTCTAACGAATGGGTATAGTTGAAGTGGTGTTAAATCTTAGTGTGGAAACACTTGTTAAAAACCTGCTCACCTGGATACATCCCAGTCTCCTATTTGCCTTTCTCCTTGGGAAAAATAAAGTTGTTCTTTATTCAGTGTTAGAAGGGTTGATTCACTCCAATTTAAATATAATTAGCAAAATTGTTACGCAAGCTGCAGTTGCCAGATCTTTATGGCTGGTGAAACCTCAGCCAAAGTACACACTATTTTCTGTTTCCAGTACGACTTTACAAGGCTATCAGTTGGAAAAAGCAGTTTTCTGGTTGTGCAATGAATCCTATTGTAGCCAGGAGTTAAAGACACAAACATAAACCCCTAACCTTGTGTCTGACTTCAGCTTTCACGGTAGTACTAATACTTCAGGATAACCTACTCAGGGATTTGAGTGCCATTTTTTCTCATTTTGCTTTTGCTGATAGGCAGGAGCAATGTGAGAGAGCTGGACTTCTGATTTTTTGTAGTCAAATGTGTGCTTCATCTAAAGATGAGATGTTAAGCTCATTTTGGGGAGCAATGTATGTATATCAACTGGAAGCACTAATTGTCACAGGTGGGTTGATTTCTGCTCTCTGGTTAGACATTGATTTGTTGTGATCGTGTCCAAGCTCAATCCCACGCATTTCCAAGACTCACTGACGCAGATAGACCCAGTTTCCTAACTCGGGACTTTTCCAGCAGCTTGCCAGGTACAGATCCCATGTTTAATCTTATCCCCAAACCAACCCTCCCAATTACTTGGATAAATTCCTTTCTAGTCTACCTTGCTGTTTCCTAATAACATGGTTTCCTAACAACAGTTCTTAGAAACAACCTTGGTGTTACAGCAAGAGGCACAGGCTTAGTACAGGAATTTCTTACTCATGAACATGGAAGAGTTACAGGTTTGTTTGTTTTTAAACAACTTTTGAACATAGTCCCTGCGGTCTGCTTAAACTATTCACCACCAGCAAATCCTGGGTTTCCTTTGAAGCCCAAGGCCAGACAGCCCCTCCAGACTTCCGCTTCAACTGGGTCATTTCTGGTGGCACAGACGCCCTCTTACTCAAGGAAGCACTTTCTTTTTTGACAATGAGAGAGCTTCCAACTCCGGGGATTCAGAGGGCACTGGCTACTAATGCCAGACTAAGACAAGGATGGACATTGCACGCTTCTGGCCTGTCTGCAATAGCTCAGGAAAGGGCCTTGAGTTAAGAGCTGTTAATCACACTCGCAGTCTAGGAATTCATTCTCTCATTATAGTTTGACCATATCAGTATGGCTGGAAAGTAAAATACAGTGTTTCAGTCAGTCTGAAATACAAAGTGCTTAAAAGTAAACGAGCCTTTTTGGCAGGACCCCAAGTTCCTTTTCCTACTGATTTTCCTTCTTTGCTCCTTTTAGCCCTCAGTTTCATGTCAGGGCAACTAAACTTTGAGCCACGCAAAGCTAGATAAAGCTTGCTTCATATCATACTTATGCTTCTCGAGATAAAAAGGTCACCAGAGAATGATTTAATAAATGTTTCCCCCCACACTTACTCAGGACTTCTGTACTTTCTGTCCCAGTCAGCATGATAGCCAGGAATCAAATTGTAATGCCAGCCTGGACCTATTTCTTAACCCTATCTCCTCCCCACACTGCAAGTGACCACTCCTGAGGCATAAAAACTCACAGCATTCCCTAAATACCACATTGTAGTTAGCTCTACAGAGCCATTTCACTGTGAAAATGACAGAGGAATTCAGGCAAGGAAAAGGATAATGTTGGTATATTTGTCCATTAACCATAGTTCCAACTTGCTGTGTTTTTACACCATCCCTGAACCATTCTCCTTATTCAGCAAAGAGCCTAACCAGAGCTTACCTTATTTTCCTGCAGTAGCTTTCTCTGCTAATCTGTTGCATAATGTTGTCATTTATGACATATATCATCCTTACCTGCATGCTCTGCTTTTTTTTTTCTTCTGAAATTAAAGAGCTCACTTCCCCTACATCTGTAACAATAGGAAATGCATACATTTATTAAATTTTTCTTTCATTTCAACTCTCCGTGTTGATTGGGACCCTGTGATGTGGCAGAAAGCATCCCAGAAACAACACTGATTTTACAATATCTTTAAGAAGGGACCAAAAGTTCCTGTTCTGCATGTTATGACAGCTTAACAGAGAGTGAAGTACTGGGTGAACAACATTAAGTTGCTTTTCTCCTGAATGAATAACAGTACTTATTTCACTGACTGAGAAGCTCCGCTATCTGATCTGTTAATAGATGACAGGAAAGCTGAACACAATTTCTAGAAGTGTTTTTGCACTCAGTATAATACTACGGAGACACATCTGCTGCAAACTCCTTTTTTCTGTAAGCTTTAAAGGCCGCCTAAGGATCTCTTAAAGAGCAGTAATTGCCATCTGCCGGCCAACCCGGGAATGGTCTTTGTCCACAATTTATTTCTTCATCTGTCTGGCTAAGTTTGGAAACGGATTTGAGCAAAGGCAGCAGTGCAACGTTGGAGCAGGACAGCACAACTGGCAGCTGAGGCTGCACACTGGGACAGAAGCGTGCATGTTCTTCCTTATCTCATGCTGGAAAAGGAGGAGATAAACTGCAGAGAAGGAGATAAGCTTGGGGCATCCATGACATTACTGTGGTTTCTTGAAGTGCTGATTTAAAAATAACCAGCAAAATAATTGTTATCTTCTTATCTGGAAATTAAACTTTAAATGTTATATTTTGTATGTAAGGGTGACACAACCCTTGCTGCTGGGAGAGGAAGGCCAGGTCTCTGCAAAATTTCTATCTCCAGATCAGAGCCAGTTAGAGGGAGCAGGGACGCACCACAGTAATCCCTGCCCATTCTCACCCAAAATCCTGTGTAGCATAGCGTGCTCATCCCCTGACTATCCCCGCTCGTCTATTTTTTTCCCAGCTGTGACTTATCTCCCAAGCCCTTCTGTCTCCAAGCTCAATTCTCAACCCACCCCAACTTTTAAACCATTTCTTCTCATCATTTCCCTAAATTATCTTTCCTACCACGTCTTCCTCCTTTTCCCCTACTCTCACACTCCTCCACATCCTCAACCTTCTTACTCCAAGAAACACCAGCCCACAGGGCACACCTTTTGCCCACGTCCTCAGTGCAGGCCCCCACATCAGCTCCAGCTGCTTGACTTCTGCTCCGCCTGCTCAGCACAACTCCACCTCTCTAAAGTCAACCTGGGTAAGACACCGGAGACAGAAAGGCATGGCAAGTAAGTCTTCTCCTCTGAAGGCTGAACAAATCTAGCCCTTTCAGCCTCTGCTCCTGCAGTACATTCTCCAGCATTTTGAAAATCTTGGTGACCCTCCCTGGACCCTCTCCAGTTTGTAAATATCCCTTTTGCTCTGGAGTGACCCAAATCAAACACAGCACCCCAGACATGGCCCCATAAGTGACAAATACAGGGGAATAACCACTTCCCTCAACCTGCTGGCCACATTCTTGCTAATAGAGCCCAGTACATGGTTAGTCCTTATTGATGCAAGAGAAAGTGCAGATGCCTACTTAGCTAATTGCTAACCAGCACCTTCCCATACAAGAACAACCTTTTTCTATTAACCATGTCCATGTCATCCATTAATACATCTATCTTTGAGATATTCCCCTCCAGTTGTATCTTTCCCAGGCAGAAGAGCTGATTCAGTCACTCTTCCTATAGAAGCCGTTCTGTATCTCCAGACCATCTTTGGGCCACTCTGACCCAGTTCTGTGATAGCCCTTTCCAAGGTGGAGGACAGGGACAGCTGAACTGCACATAGCACTCAAGAGTATGGGCACACTTTGAATTTACACAGCAGCAAATTTTTGTCTTCCTTCATTTTCCTCCTACTAATTCTTATTTCCCCATAATGATTCTTAACATTTGATTTGCTCTTTAGACTGTATCATTGTGACTTTTTCACTTCCTAACACAATCACAAGGTCTCATTCCCAAATAGCCATTGTTAGCTCAGAATACATACTTTTTTAAGCTGATTTCAGGCTTGTTCATCATATGTACATACCAACACTGAACTTAATCTGAGTGGCATTAAAATGGCACCCTCAGAAGAGTCTTCTGGATACCTTCACGAGTGGCACTCACCTTTACAGCACCAACTTATCCAACATCATCAGCAAACTTTGTCATATCATGCTATCAGACTACAAGCTGTAAAAGAATTTGAATATAGCCAGTAACTGGGAAGCAAAATAGCAGGTAAAGATCAACATTGAGAAACATAAATGTGAAAAAACCCTTCTCTAGTTACATAAAATAATGGTCTCTAGTGTGTTATTATCATTAGAAAGTTCATTAGAGATCAGAGATCTTGGACTTACTTTGGCTTCTTCTCCGGCAGCAATATCTCCCTAAACAATAATGTCTAACAGGCACATAGAACATTAATCATTGTTAAGAAAACAAAAAATAAAGTGTTGCACACATCAGAATTAGTCATGCAACAATAAATAGCTTTGATATTACATACAATTCTCTTCTCAGAAAGAATATAACAGAACTAGAAAAAGTACAAAGAGGACAAATTAGCAACACGATACAGCTTCTGTGTGAAAAGCATTTCAATTGACCAAGATTCTTCAGCTTGGGAAAAAAAATAGTAAGGGAACTGAGGCCTGTAAAATTATGACTGGCATGAAAATGGGAATGTTAATCTGCCAACTCTCAAATAAAAGAGCTAAGGGAGATTCAGGAAGATGATCAGGCCTCAAGCTTAACCCAATAATTATTATGTCACTCAACAAAACTAAGTTATGAAACTAATCAATACAAAGTGTTTAAGATGACAAAATCATACACTTAACAAAACAATAGGAAGAGTTATAAAAGAAAGCTGCAGTAACAACAAAACACAACGAACAGGAGATTATCTCCAGCTCAAGAATTTATAAACTGCAGGTTTCTTTATGCTAGGATATAACAGGAGAGGTACTAAAATAAAGCTCTGTCTCATTCTCTTTCCCAAAGCACCTGGAACAGGACACTTAATGCTCATTTTAAACTTCCATGGTGAAGCACAAATGCAGTTTCCTGCTACAACAGACGCTGCAGTTTATTTTCCCATATTTGGGGAAATCACACAGGCAACCCATCCAGCACATAAGGGGTGAGTCTTACCTTTGAGAATGTAACTCTCCAAACGATGTCCAATTGGACGAAAAGAGCTTTTGATGTGAATTGAGTGTGGTTGTTTTTTGTCTTGTGACATGGGTGAAAATTCAAAACAGGTAGAAGTAAAAATGTCAAAGTAAAGTACTGTGCTTCCACTTAACTGAATTTCTTTTCCTTCAACTTAGGAAACATTAGCACTGATATTTGCATTATCAGCATGTTACACTGAATATAAAGGTATGGAACGTTTCCATGGTCACAAATCAACTTTCTTCTATGCCCAGGGTTTTCATTCAATGGGAAGTTTTGGCTTTTCATCCTGATATGGAATAACATGAGGTTTGCAAATGTTGCAATTCCCAGGAATTCCATTTTCCTGACAGCTTGTTCCTCGTCATAGACTGACCATGAAACACCAGTGTGTCTGGAAAGAGAAGGTTCATGTCACTTGCAAACATTCATCTCATAGATGCCTTTATCCGTACAAGTGCTCATCCTTAGCGATTCCACTGTGATCTCTCCCTCAGCGGGAAGCTGGAGTGGCAGTGAGCGAGCTCACTTAGATTTTTTTGCCCCATGGAAGCTGGATCCAGCAATTCTCATATCCCACACCCGAACTATCAGTCTAAAACAACAAACCACTTCAATCACACAAGTACTTCTTGGCAAGCACAAAATACAGAGGAATAATGATTCTCCAAACAAAGAAACAGGAACGCTTGTTCTCATTAAGGGTTTCCCTTGAATTTTACTCGGTGGCAGCAAGAAACAGGGTTCTCCAGGGCAGACTGTGTTCAACACTATGCCTAGCGCAACAGAGTTCTGGGATCCTTCTTGGAGGAACCTGAGTATTGCCATCCTACAATAAATCAGTAATTGTAAGTATCCAAAACTTGCTCTTGAAGGTTGGAAGATAAGAATAGAATAAAATTTAAAATAAACCTCTCCAGCAAGTCTGCTATAATACAGACTATCTCAAGTAAATATGAAGTTGGGAAGTTGTGGTTTGTTTTGCTTTTAAATAAGTCTCCAGGGGACCTTTTACAAATGGAACATAATTCATGATCCCTAGGTAGGAATGATGTGTTATTTTATACTGCAGTGCACTTATGGAGACCCATGCGTGTGCAGGGAGGGGACAGCTATCTCTGTATGACATATGGGAAAGGGTCTTAAAGATCTTGCTCCAACTTTCATTTTATAATTGATGATTCCTTCTCCCCTGCAAAAAACCACTTTTCATACAGGTCTCAGAATTATTTTTGCAGATATGAATAAGATTTATCTTGTCTTCTCCTACCTTCCAAGTCAGAGGTCTTGCTCAATGTCCAAGAGGGGGCTTAGAAGACCAAGAGTTTCTGATTTCAGTCATCTGGCTTTCTCTGTGAGAAAACACCTCCACTAATGCCTCACCTTAATAGTTCGCCTGTTCTTTCTTAACATTTGTTTTGCTGACAGAGTTAGGCCCATGGAAACTTGCTCTTTACCTACTAGGCTGTAAAGTTCATCCTGTTCTACTTTTTAACAGAACAACAAAACTGTCCTGTAAAATCAGCTCCCATTATCGACTGCAAGTCTAGCATAGCTGGCTCTGACCAAACGCTGGCACCATTTTAACAAACCACAAATTTTGACGGGTTTCTTCCTTCTTCTCTGCTAGCATTTACCACATCTTTTCCTCCAGGCGTACCAGTCAAGTAGCATAAATCTCCTGCCACAAGCACAAGTCTCTAAAGGGACGAGATTAACCCTTGACAGAATCTCATGCATGAGACCATCTTTAGGGTAAGACTCATTGTACCCTATGCAGCCCACATGCAGAAAAAGCATTTCACTTTTCACTTTCACATAATATTCCTTTAACTTCTTCCGTAACAGGGACAGCTTTGTCTATACGGACTTACACACTTCAGTCACTTTACCACGTAAGCCACAGAACAGATTTCCTTCCAGGAATTGAAAGAAAAGTAACTGAGAACCTAATCAGCTATTGCCTCCTGAAAACAGCAACACAGGGTCTACTGGAATTTAAATGAAATTTTAAATATTTTTCATAACTGGAGAAAATAACTAAACCTGTCTTCAAAAAGATTTGAGGCTCATACCAAGATGAAGTGTTAGCTTTCCAAACATAACATACCACCCTGCAGTGTTTCTGATCATGCTCAGCCTAGAACAAGCACAACTTAATCTTTTATTCAAGTTCAGTAAACAAAATCGTTCAATGCAGCACGAAAAGTCACATTCATTGCCATAGCTCCATAGCATCAGACGGAAAAGAAGTGTGCTGAAACATCTTAATGGCAGAGAAAATCCTTCCAGCTAAACCCCAAGCCACATAAGAAGTTTTGTCAGAGGGTTACTCCTAATGGAATGGAGAAGTTTCCTCAATGTTATTTTGAAGGTTGCCTGAAAACCAAACTGAACAGATTTCTTTGTGTTTTGCTGAAAGACACACAGATGAACTCATGTCTCTCTCACCACTGACCAGGGCTGGCTGGTGTTGGTCTTTGTTGAAAAACTTCAAAATTTCTGAGGTTCTCTTTGCAAAGAGAATCACGAACTGTGAGTGGTTCCATTCGACTTCTTTCTGGCCAAGTGCTGTCAACAGCTGCTCCAGCTCCACCACAGCCCCAACTCCAGCCTCAGGAAGGGACACAAAAGCCACCAACACAGACTACACCAACAGGGAACTCACAACTTTAATATTTTACCTTTGTTCCCAAAGCAAATCCCTTCTGAAAACCTCAGTTAACGTTTGCTGTCGCACCTGTAAAACGGTGTTAAAAGCTGTCTTCTTCACAGGGAAAGTTGTGATGCAGCTTACTGGCAAATGTAGGTCCCAAACCCCATTGGTTTCCATAAGAACAGGCTGTGTTGTGTTTGTGGTTTTTTGTGGTTTTTTTAAAGCAGTATCATTAGGTATGACCTGCTGCCTTTGAGAAACTGGAGCAGGCTAATGGCAGGAAGGGTGGGTGTCCCCCTCTCGCTGGAAGGAAAGCAAGGAGGAAATGCTCAGCAGTTACCAGGTCTCTGAATCCTTCCTCAAGTGAGCCTTTCTGCTCAGCCCTGAATGGAGGAGCATCTGCAACACAAACAGAAACCCCTCGCTCATCAACTACAGAGAACACTTGAGCTGAACAGCTCTTTGCCTATGCTGTCCTAGAAGCCCTTAGGTACCTCAGGTATGTTCAGAGAAGAAAGGGGAAGAAAGAAAAAGGAAGGGAAAAAAAGTGCTTATAAACTTATTTTTATGACAAAAAATAAAGCCTGCCTAATATTTCATTCAAGTAACTCTAATGAGCATGGAATTACTCCTGTGTGGAAAGGAAGCAAACGGGAGCTGAAATCTATCACCTCTTACGAATTAAAAGCTTATTACTGCTTATTGGCATGCTGCATGTGCACTCTGGAGGGTCTCATTAATTCTTCATAATAATGTTTTCAATTAAGAAATACTAATAGCCGTGATGGGAGGTGAACGCAAGTTCTGCATCACACATTTTGCAGCAAACCACCCCAACATAAACTTCCCAATACAGCAGATGCGCCTGCCCAGCTTTTGGCAGTAGCACACACCAAACAGCTCTTTGCTCAGGAGAACCAGGAGAGCTCAGCTGTGCTTAGAGATGTTCGGTATGAATCTGCACTGCTAAATACCTTACACTTCCTTGTTGCACCGGGACTAGTTTCTCTCACACACAAGAGGAGATAGAGGAGATATTTTGTCTGAATCTTCTTTCCACTTCACTTCTGCGTTCCCTTCCTCACCTTTCCCCAGAGGAGAGAGCAACTTCTGAGCCAAGGTGCTCAATTTCCACTGGAGAAAAACGTTAGCATCTTGCAGTCAAAACCAAAAAGATGTAACGACTCATGGACTTTTTTGGACAAGAAAAACAGAAACCCCGACTTGGGACAAAGAATATGCCTTTATCTGAAAACCAGGGAGGGATAGAAGAGGCTTTTAAACTATCTATTGGCAACAGCTGATGTTTGGCCCCAGCGTGCCTATCTACAGCTAACGTAGATAGTCGCTGCTGCAGCAGTAATTCCAGAGCACAAAGCAGCATCAGTAATTCTCCCACCTAGAGGCCAGCAGCAGTGATCAATGGTTTAATTTTGCAGATTTTAGAAGGGGATAAATACGGACAGCACCTAAAGTAGCCTTGGAATTAATCATAATGGGCTCAGTCTTAAGTGAACACCCTCTCACTGTGTGTGAGCTGAGCACTGCCTACTCCATGGAGTACACATTAATGTCAGGAAAGAGGGAGATAAAAGATATATTTTAAATTCATCTTACTTTGCATTGCAACATTGCATATGTAAAAAATTCAGTTTTTTGAGTGTCACTCAGATCTTTGCAGGCAGTGTGGCATAAGGCAGATATATGCGATCCCCTGGCAGGGGATAATCAATCAAGGATCTCCCTCCAACTCTGGTGAGCAAAGCCTGGCATCCCTTCCACTGGCACCACCAGCTCAGTGCCCTTGCTCACCTCCTCCCACTTTAGTAACAACTGGAGAAATGGGCCTGGTTAGACTTTTCCTGCACATGTTCCTGCCTGACCAACATGCCTAATACTGTGGTTGACAGGGCAGCTCTTCATCCTTTCCCCTCTTTGCCTCTGGACGCTAAATGTGGCTTTTGATGCCTTGTTTCACTTTGCCCAGATGTGCTCCCTGTGATCAACTGAACAGGGAATTAAGCAAATAATGGCCAGTGCAGAAGATGACTGAGAAAGATGAGAGAGACCAATATCGTGACCGCTAGTCGAGCAGGAAGACGAGCTTAATGTGACCATGAGCAATAAAGGACCAGAAACTCAACTTTCTGCCAGCACAGAGATTATCTGGACAAACAGTACAAAATGGGTCACTGCAGCTGTGTCTGGATGGAGTGGGAACTCCGGGTTTTATAGTGGTGTGTTGCATCACAGGAAGGATTGTGGGATTATCAAGGGGGAAAGAGGGAACATGAGAATTTGGGGGAATGTAATTAAGCACACAAGCTTTCTGTTAAGTTCTGCTCAAAACTTTACTTCCCCTGGATTACTCTGTGCTTATCTTAGAGAAGCAGAAAAAAAAAAGAAAAAAGATCAAGTAGATAGAATATGACTGAAAGTCAAAGAAAACAAGAATGAATGAGGGACAGACGCCTTCTAGAACTTTCTTAATCAGCATACGTCTACTGCGTTCACTGCTCCGAGTAGATTATTCCCATGTTATTTATGATCCAGGATAGGGCTTGATCCCAGATTACCTGTAAATATTTCCTCTCCCAATGCCCATTTTAATTTCTTTGCCCACACAGCACTTAGGTCCCTCCTGCCTACCATGATCAGTACCCAACCTCTTCAGGTAGGTCTCTCAGAAACCCTAAGTCCTCCCAAAATGTCTTTGCCAGCTCCTCCTCCCTATCTTCTGCATAGATGCATGGCAGCAAAGCTGTTCATCCTGTACAGCGTTAGCCGTGTTGTTCACTTTGAACACTCATCCATTTAGGAAGACAATCCTACACAGGCTTCATGCTCAGGATCCTTATGTCTCTTTTCCTTGTATATTTTTAGGAAACCCGACTTCTGATAAAACTGACCTATTTCTCAGCTGTGTCTTTGGATTGCATCTGGGATCTGTCAGCACTGCTAGAGACACTTCAGCAAAACCCAAAGAGGGAGATAAATTGCACTGGGAGACGGGAGAACCGTCTGCACCACATGTAATACACATGTTAACATGTATTATGTATGACTGTGCTATATATATTATGCACAGCTAACATTTTCCACTTTTCTCGCTTTAATAATGAAAAGGTCTCTTAACACAGCTCTGCTCTAGTCTCCTCACCCCCTTACATTTGATAGCATCTGGAATAAGCAGTGGCCAGCCCTTTTTCCCCTGGCTGGGGGATGCAGCAGTCAGCACGATACCCGGTATTTCTGTGATGTCCTTCTTCCCCTCGTGCTCTTTTCCAACCCTCCCCAGCTGCAACCAAGCCAGTGGGGGAGGGAAACCAAACCCAGAAAGCACTTAGTGAAAACAAATAAGGTTGCTAAGGAACTGTAAAGATAAACTCAAACCCAAAAAATCCAGGAAATAGAAAGGAGTTCATATGCTCTTTTCAAACACACACCACTCATTGCTCTCAGTGCTCAGTCTGGCACACTACACAGCACAGAACTAAGGCTGTGATTAGACCTGCACAGGACTGATTTCCAAAAGTGTGGGAATCCCAAGAACCTAGCACATCACACCAATCAACAATATCTGCCTTTCTTCTTACTTTCTTTAATTACACCACACATAAAAAGAGCCAAGTAAACTTACAGTACAGACAGGCTATGTAATTCTGTGTACACCATTAGTTACCTATAATGCCAGTAGCAATGAAGTTGCCAGCAGCACAGCTGGACAACATCTGCATACAAACCGAGAGTCCACAGAAGGCACCAATGTCTCCTTCCCTGCCCTTGGCACGCTGCAGCTGGAGACAGCACAGCTTTGACTGCTGATCTGCAACTCCACCTCTGCCTTACCGCACAAGTACAGCCTTGGGAGCCACGCTTTGCCCACAGGCATTTTCTCAAAACCCAATTTATGACAACGTTCAACCCATAAATAAAGCTATCTCCTGTGCGCTGGGAGGTAAGAAGATGAAAGCCAGAGGAAAGGGGTGAGCATGCCAGTTGTGTCTTGCCTGTGCCACGCAGACCCCGGGGCTGTGTTTAAGTGTTTTCAGAGCCTGGTGAACTCTGGAAGCAAGGGGCAACGGAGGCAAGGCCAGCCCCTTCCCTCAGCTGTCCTTTGAGCACCTCCTGTTCTGTTCCCCATGCACACAGCTGCATTGCAGCACCTGGCAAATTTCCTCACGCTTTAGAAAGACGCTGGGAAACAAGAACATGCCACTTAAAAGGCTGTATTTAGCCCTCCTATCTCTGTTCACCTTGAGTTAAATCAGATACTCAGAATATCGCAACTGCCTGCCACGCAGAGGTGCAGTTGCGCATGCTATACATCTGAAGTCGTGTTGGCCACCAGCCTTGTGGCTTGATCAGGGCTTCACAGCAAAGCTGAAACTTCTCTGAAAGGAAGGACGTGAACTCAGCTGCTAATTTGGCTTTACCCTATAGAGATCAGCGTGGTTCATTCCTGCCATGACAAATGAGAGCACTGCCACTTCCCACTCGAGGTTTGCACCAAAATGACACCAGTTTGAGCAGTGCAAAGTATTTATTAGAAATAGAGCACATTTTAATCCTTACTAAGAACGTAACTTGGAAGTGATTAGTACGAAAAAGCATAGCCTAAATATCCTTACACTATACGCAGAATTTCCCCTTGTTTCACATATCTAATACATTTTATTCACCATGTGGCTGTACTGCACCAGTACAAATACCAAGAATAAAAGGGTATTCACACAAACAGCCGCAGAGGTGGGATATTGGGCGCTTCAGGTTCCATCTCGAGTCAACACAGACAAAAGACCCTGCAAAGGGCGAATAAATGCACCAGGGCTCTCCCGTGACCGATTCCCTGTGCTCGAGGACTCTGCACCTCTCTGAAGCAGCGCATTAACCTCACTCAGCTGTCAGAAGGTGCAGCAGCCCTCACCTGCCCGAGCTTCCTCTTCAGACAAGAAGCAAATCAACAGCACCATTAAACAAAACCACCAGCTTTGGATGCAACAGCTCCTCTCTGAGGGCTACTGCTGCATCACTGTCTCCCTTTCTACATTAAGGGGTAACAGGACATTAGATGGTCTATGTTACTGCTACAAAATTCAGTTTTTAAACACAAAATTAAGCACTGAAATTAGCTTCCAAATTAGGAAAATACAGCTTACAGTCTTTTATGACTATGGACATGCTGTCTTTTACAAACTTAAGAGTCTTTTACTATTTCTTTTACAACTGTAAGGTCATCAAAGACAGCATGCCTGTTAGTATAATTCTTCCACAGCTGTTACCAAACGGCTTTCAGTCAAAAGCGTGATTTGCACTTCAGAAAGATAAGATAGCAAATACAAATCTGAAGTAGTTTATGGAATTATCAATTTCTCAAACACATGGTTGTAGATTGGAGAAAGGGATTTAGAGAGCCATGCACTTTATTTTATGCAATGATTAAAACAAAGGCAATATACTGAAGATGAGTACGTCTGTGCCCTCAAAAAGATCCCAGACTTTTGAAGCCCTCTCCTTTTCACACTACAAGTTTTATCAAACCATCACAGCAAGACCATCATGTGTGACATTTGCACAGCCATGGTCACAGCTCAGCTCTCTCCCAAGGAGAGCAAAGCTGCCCAGCAGCTTCCACCCAGAGTGCAGAAGACAAGAGAAAATAACAAACTGCCCATTTCTAATGTGACACTTCAGCTGATTACACTGAGAAAACTAACATGAAAAGATCAAGTATTAGAAACCTAATTAGGATGAGCAAACTTGCTGTGTTCATGACAGTGTGCACACTTTTATGACAATTATGCTAAAGAGCACAGTAATAGGTTCCAAAGAGACAAGAAGAAGAAAAAAAGCAGGTTTTTTCAATATGCTCCAAAACATGAGACACCACACTAAAGTCTCAATAAGCCCTTAAACTCTCTTCTCTTTTACCCAAGTCTTTAACTGAGTCTTCACTAACTCGTGAGCTAGTCACTAACACAAACTCAGGAGGAAAGCAGGGTAAGAAGGAAAGATCTGTACCTTTCATGGTTGCTTCACATAACTTCCATTCTGGGCACAAATCAAGCATCAAAGATTGAAATTCAAACTGTAACGGTTTCCTTTATGCCTCAAAGCAAACACCAGATACTTTGCTACCATGGTGATGAACACAGTAAAAACACGTCAATCACTCCTGACTCTGCAAGTGTAAAGTAGGGCTTGGCACAATAGTTAAAAACAGTCTGGAACCAGAGACATATGGTGAGTTCACACCAGAAAATGGCTTAGAGTTTACCAAGTACTGCAGTTGTGCAAAACCTAAAATACATAAATAGATGAACGGAGAAGTTGAGTTGCATATATTATACATATTTATGAGTTGATTGATCAAGGGTTCCCAGCATTAAGCTATAAAACTGTTCGGGAAATGAGCCACCTGATTGACTAGCATATGTTTGCTAACACCAAGAGAATAAATATACAGCTTCAGAAAACTAAGTTACATCACATTTTTATTTTAAATAACCAAGTTCCATGTTAAAGCTCAATAGCCCCATGTTCCCTTTAAAATGGCAAACCATTAAAAAGCTTCTTTTATAAAACTAAAGCTAACAGCAGCTGAAACTTTTATGTCTAACACATTTATATTACAATGTATACTAAATTTGCAGGTACAAAGTTTTCAAAGCTGTTCCACTATCAAGCCGATTTTGACTTTTTGGGACTAACCCCACCATCTCCAGCTGACTTCTCTGCCGGCCTCTTTCTTAACCCTTTCATTTTGCGCGTCTGCAGTTTACCAAGATCTTGCTTCTGCATGTGGATTCGACCGTAGGTTGTACCGAACACATCATGGGAGATATTCTTTTTCTTCTTAGGCTGCAGGGAAAGAACAAAATCAGTATTTCTGAGTAGAAAGTGCCAGAAGCTATGGTGAGAATCAAGTGCCTAAAAGTAAGGCTGCAGCATATGTTGTTTGGAGCTTAGAGGTTAAGATTTGTTCTGTATGTTTTATATGCCCACAGAGGAGACTTGGAATGGCAGCTGATCACCACAGAAGTGCTGTGGCCCCAGAAATCTCAGGTGGCCTATACAAAAGTAAGCTTTGGTCCAATATCCAATATGTAATACTTCAGCTTTTGCTCTTCTTCACAGATAGATCTGGAAGCAATATACTTTCCAAGGTACGAACCTTCAGGGCTTTCGGTTGTTTTAAAGACAGCTTATACAGGTCATCTGAAGCTAAATGTGTCCTCCTCATAAGCAGATCTAATGAAGGTCCCATCTCTTCCAGTTCAATTCTTGGTATTTTACAGCCAGATTTCTTCAGAAGCACTCTAGAAAGGAAAAACAACCAAAATCAACATTGTCCTCTGTGATAAACATTTATCTGTCTTCCTAAAGGGCAGGTTCAATCCTGTAGTTCAGAAGACCTTTAAAAACAATTGCTACTGCTATCTCTGTTGTTGAGAAAGGTGCCTCTCAATAACAATTTATATTAAATCTGTCCCATCACAATTTGAACACACCCAAAAGATAACCTGGCTAATTAACTTTTTTTTTTTTTTAATGAGACCAATATTAACAGAATTACTGTTAAAACTCAGTCCCAGTACCCTGAAAGCCATATCACTCCTCAAATCCAAAATAGTGCCCTGGGTACTAAAAGGCATGAAAAATATTTACTATTGCTTACAGCAAAACCACCTGAGCATTAACCAAGTTGTTTGTTTGTTTGTTTTGAAGAATGAGACTGATAAAAGTGATTTTGTTATAAGAAAAATTTAAAAATTGCATGGAACCTAAGCTATGCATGTTCACAGCCTCCTAAGACAAGGCCACAAACTGTGAGGGTGAACACCAACACAGTAAGAAAGATTGCCTTGTCCTGCCTTTTCCTGTTTTTCAGTGTATTGCTGGCTGCAGCCTCCCACCTGCCCCTCTCTGACAAACACCTGAGTGAGGAGGGGCCTAAAAATTAGCCTGAGAACAGACCAAACCTATGAAGTCTACAAGCGCACTCTGAATTCACCAAGTTAATTCACACTTTGCCAATCCAGCCACAGGAGAGAGCAACCTTCCTAGCGAGAAAAGGGAGCTCAACAAGGAAGGAAGCAGCAGGTTTAGGGCTTCAGCATTTTCCTTCTGCTGTACAAGTTACGCTGTGTTCACAGAATCACAGAACGTTAGGGA
>NW_010198042.1:48764-55338 GCF_000695765.1 Mesitornis unicolor | reverse complement strand
CCTATGGAATATTTTGTCTATTTCTTCATCCTGGTTAGGTGGTCTATAACAAACTCTCACCATGATATCTGACTTGTTAAACATTTTTAGCTTTTGTTAAATGTTTTTCCTTTCATTGGCACAGCTTAACATAAGTCAGAAGAAGGCAAGTAGAAAAGTAGTAAATGGCTGAATGAAGGCAAAATTATGTCAGAGCTCTTAGCTAAGATTAATTTTCTCCTTGGCAAGACAGAACGTGAATACATGAGTAGATAGGTACAAAAAACCAGGGAGCAGCTGCTGTGCAGTAACATAGTCAATAGGGAAAAATAAGTGAAATGTCTTGTTTGGTTGTGAAGAAAAAGCATTTAATTTGATTTACACAAATAAACTACAAAGCAATCATCACAGACCACTACTCATACACGTGAATGCAAGGAAATTAGGAGAGAGGGCTTGTAACAAAATCTCAGTATTTTAACCTCTATCTCAGTGCAGGTGACAGCTTCAGTTAAAAACAAAACAAAACAAAACCAAAAACAGATTATCAATTTATTGAATTCTCAGTTCTGGAGAAAGCAAAATGAAAAGAACCTCCCCCACCTACCCAGTGATGTCAGCACTCAACGTGAAAATAGGAACAACAGAAATAAAAACAGGAAGAAAAGTAGGAATCAATTCAATGTCATCAGCAAGAAGCTTTAAAGTTTTACTGAGCTTCTCTAAGTGACAATTTGGTCAGCACTGGCTGGTTACACAAGACCAGAAAATGCAGCTTTATACAGACTTTCTAAGCCCTAAAATGCCAGTCAATTTCCCAAGAACATTTACTGCATGTAGATGCTCCAGAGGGGTCTTCCTTGTATTCAGCTGTAGGAGAGTTTTACAACATGAACATCACTTCCAAATGTTATAACTAAGCTGAAATTGTAGTTGTCTGCATATTCAATAAACCGACTTCAAATCCATTTTTTTGATGGATATTAAAAAAAAAGTACACTGCCATTATGTGCAAAATAAATCTTTGCAGATAATAATCTTACTTTTAGATAAATTTCAGGTTTTGTGCCCATATTCTTTTTTAAGGATGTACACATTTCATGGTTATTTTCACGATGTCACTAAGAGATTATATTTTTGGCTTGCTTAGACAAGTGAGTATTATACCATTGTTTATAAATGGTGAACCCTACAACAAGAAAGCAATTAGTTTAAGTTAAAGGATAACAACACTAAAAAGTCATGGATAAAAATAGGCTATGAGTACATTCAGATAACAGATTAGAAAAAGTAGAAGTTTTTAAAAGTTTCACTATTACAGAAATAAAGATTTGGAGCAGACTTCGAATTATTTGTTCAAAATGCAGGTTGAAATGGTTACAGAAGAGATTGTGTATCTGGACAGGGCTTCCTACAGTTAGAAATTGCAGCCTGTGATATGAATTTTTGCATATCCAGTGCTGAATCCGCTCTGGGCATCTGCAAGGACCAGCAATATGTTTTTATTTATTGCTTGATGCAGAACATGGCTTCAGGAGCTTCCCTCACTCCTCCCTCAAAAGTTTGAGAGAGGGAGCATTGGATAGGTTGTGCTGGCAACCTGAACTGGTCCAGCACGGAAAAAATTTCAGGTGTTTGTGCTTGTATACCTTGCTGGCATACTCACGGTTAAAGCAGCTGTCAGATTCAGACTAAGGATTTATTGGTTACAGTGACAAAGACACATAAAAACAAAATATTTTTTTAAAAAGACCTGTGACACATTACAATTTCTTCTCCTCTGACACAGTATAATTTCTAAGAACATTATTTTGAACTGAAGTTTCCGTGTTCTTAATGGAGTGGTGGAAAGTAATGGAGTGGCTTGTTTATGGTGTGTATGATGAGGAGAGATGAACAAATTTTCTTTTTATCCTTGGTAACTCAGCCTGGCTGCAAGCTATTCTGGTCTTACATTCCTAAATATTTTTGTTAATTCACATAACTCTGTACAGTAGGAAAGCTTAATACGGTACTCAAACTTCATTCAAATGGGAGAATTGTCCCTTGTGAGGCACTTGCACTTCTCAGAAATACCTAAAAGCAATTAATGGTACAAAGGGGAAAAAACCTATCAAATTCTCAACTTAGCTGCTGACACAATACAACAAACACTGTTTGGTTCTGAATACAATGTACTTTAAACTCCCATTTCAGCTGAAAAGTGTATCTTTAAGGTCTTTAAAAAAGCATTAACTTACTTTGTACTAAGAAACAGCTGTGAATACTGAACATAAAAAAACAGAAAAAACTTTTGGTGAAAATAACAAATGCACCATGAGTCTGAGGAATGTACATTATAATGCCATTAATTACAGCATCATAGCAAAAGCGTTACAGTTATGGTTGAGAGGGTATGCTTTTTAATAAATCTGGATCTTTTTCAGATACCTACAACTAAAATATGTTTTCTTGATTTAGCATCTTTCATATTTTTTCACAGATAGAAATGAGTTGATTTTAAGAGTTTCAAGCTGCCCCTTTGGCAGTTTTCTGGTTTATAGAGGCATGATAAAGACATTTTATTTATTCTTCAACATGTTTCTTGCATTATGCTAACTCAAGTGGCTTATCTTTAACTCAAACTGCTTATTTCTATGAAATGAAGCTCACTATCAACTGTGTAGAACAATTTTATTCTATTCTTTCAAGTTCACAAGCAAATAAAACACATTTTTATTTCAGCGGAATGTTTCTCTCTCTATTCTCCTCAGCAGAACACTTTCTAAAGTAGACCATAGAGGAATTTTGGGATTCTTTTTTACACAGAATATGTGCATAGCTCAGACTATAGAAACATCCTCTATAGCTCTCCCAGTCACTTTCCATTTCAAGAACGAGGCAATTTGTGTTAACATGTGCTAAGTCTGCATCCAATTTTCTCGTGAGAACAACCATTTTGTACCTACTTGACACATGCAGCACTGTACTACACCCAACTAATCGATTCTGTCTATATTAAGAAGTGAGGAGAAAAAACTGCCCACAGCTGTTATATTACATCAGCTTTCCTAACTACTTCAGACAACTCATTTTGGGGATTTTTTTTTAACTAAATTGGCATAAAACATAGCCCTTCTTTCTATTTCTTTTCAAGTACATTCTATTTTTATTTTTATTTTTATTTTTTTTTTTTGCTTCTCAGAGATTATTGGTGAAGTACCAGTGTCAGAGAACAAGGCATGCTTTCTGCAGGCACCCTCAGAAGTTTTGAGGGCAACAAGCTCCCTGGGTCATTGGGTAACCCTGGAGGATTTATGGACCAGCATTCTATGAATGAGTAATAACTTGTTTTCATCAGAGAGCTCACAAGCTAGCCTATAGACATGAACTTTTGGAAGATAATAACTTACATATGTATTTTTTTAATAAGTAAATGAGAAATACCTGTCAATGGATATCAAGTCAGAGACAGACACACACACACAAAGTACCAGTAGGTCCCAGAAAACCCTCTAGTAAGGAAGAATGGAGTTTGGAGTTTTTCTTCTGATACTTTTAGCTGAGCACACCATGCCATTGAGAAGGTGCTCCTCCTCAGAACTTGGGGTCTCTCACATTTTATGTCCAGTACTACCAGATGAGGCATCATACTTTGGTCATCTTAACAGTAAACATGCTAAAGACCATGTTGCATATGGATAAAAAAATATTATACTATTTTTTGGAGTTTGAAAGCATCATTTCATCAATAGCCTACAGCTGAAGGATCAAACCCACAAATGCTCTGCTATCAACTTTCCTCACAGCTCACTTTGCAAGATTGGCTCCATAATCCATCAGCTAACGCTCATTTTTATCAGCTTGGCTTCCCAGCATGCTGCTCTCTGACTTGATACAAACTGCCCTTAAACCACATCTCTGTTCTTCCTAATTCTCCAACCAGTCTCCCATTTCTTTATAGAAAATATATGTAGCTTGCAGCAGTCTTAAGTGGTACAGTTCAGCTTCATCATTCCAAAAATATTCTATTTTGTGAATACAAAACAGTTGAAATTAAATACTGACACCTACGACAAAGATGTTACCAAAACTGCTGTGTTGCCACAGAACATTTTTATTTTGTCATGCTAGCATTTCCAACAGAGATCTGTTTTGTCAGAGAAAAACACAAATAGTTACACTGAAAAGTACAGCAATGCAACCTGGCAAAGCACAGACATCTTAAGTATCATCACCATATCACATACATAGCAGCAGTTGGCAACCTCATGCCCAAACTGAAGCCACAGTTTCACGCCAGAACTGGAGGAATGAAATCTCAGTGGTGCATTCAGAATGACATAAACGCCTGTGACACAGGGGACATAGTACTGGCAAGTCTTGGGTCTCATTAAGAAGCATGGAACTAAGGGTAAAGACATACCATAGTCTGGTAGCCAAGGTTGTTTTTATCAGAGGTAAACAAATACCACAAGAACCAGAAAAATATATGTGGCAGTTTAGGAGACAAACAAAAATCAAGCTTAAGGTAGAAAGAAAAGATGTGAAACACACTTGTTTCTGGACCCTTGCACTAAAACTATGGGATTGATTTTACTAACCTGGAGTTAAATATTGCTATTTTAAGCAGCAGTGTAATATCCAAAAGGAAATATCCTCTCTTTTTAGAATTACTACTTTTTATTTTGCACATTAGGGTGTACTCAAATAGACATACAGGGTATTTTCCTATTGTCTCATCCTCTGAAATATAAAGTATGTGATGTCTAATACTCTGTATTGTGGCTTTGTACTGGAAAACAACAAATTACTAGGGGAAAAAAATTACATTATCTTTCTGTCAGATTACATTACAAGTGCTTTGATACTTATTTCATGCTTGTAAACCTTAAAGTACGCATACCTATTAGAAAGAGGCTGATGTATTTTTTCCTTTTAATTTCTAACTCCTCTGTTTCTGACAGTCATACTAAGAATAACAAGAGTTTTATAATTCCTGATACAATGCTAAATATCTCTTTGATACTGCACACTAGGATAATATATTATATTAATATATAATATATTGTTTCTGGGGTTTTGAGAGTTTGGGGAGGTTTTCTTGTCTGCTTGGGTTTGGGTTGGGCTTTTTTGGGAGGGGAGGGGGCATTAAAAACTGCACATATTCAGCTTTTGCATTACTAAATGATTAAGTTATTGTTAGTCAGAGGACATAAACAAGAGATTCATAAAGGATCATGGATTCAAAATGGAAAGGTAATTGTTAATTAAGTTTACCCAGTTTGATTTTTGACATTGTCTCTGTTTATTCTCCGATTTCTCAAAAGTCCTATGCAACAACTGCAAATTAGAGATTCTCCTTCTGTGCAATTCATTAAAATACTGCCTGTAGCCAAATAATATTTACCCTGAAATGTATTTCACCAAAAGTGCTTTTTCCAAGTCCAGTTTTCTGTTTCAAAGGATCCTTCAGGTCTGCTCTTGTCTCTTGCTGCTTGTGTAACCAGGCAAGTATTTTCATCAAGTAACAGCAGATCCATGGATCTCTCTCACTTTATATTTACAACATTGAACCCAGAAAATGCATATGTGTATATTGGTTGTGATGCTAGTACTAGGAGAAGAGGATTATCAATTTTGCAAGCTTGAATTCCTAGTGCAGGGCAGGATTTGGTTCATTACATTAACTTGCTCAGTATATTTCTAACTTAATATTGTTCACAGAAAAATATCTAATACATTCAACAGGACAGCTACAGCTGACTTCCATCCATTAAAAAAAAAAAAAGAAAAGGAAAATACAATTTTTTACAAGTAGACCTCTTTGCTAACAGGTTTCTATAAGTTTTTAGTGACAGTATGTTAATACAAGTGTTTTACATATGGATCCATCTTATTTGTATTTTTCCCTGTGATACTTGATTACACCACATTATATTACTGGAAGAATATAAGTATATAAGATTATAATATAAGATTTAAAATAATATAAGATATAAAATAAGATATAAAATATAAGAATAAGGAAGAAAGAGCCTATCAAAAAGACAACAACAGGGTGATCCCAGTCACATCCCCTGCAGCCCTGCCAGCGTTTGTCAGTCTCTCGTGTATAGAGATGTGCTAGCACTGTCTCAGTCCTGTCACTAAGACAGTTTTGTCACCAAAGATGACAGGTTGAGAGTTGTCTCCGTCCCCATCTAACACCCATAAACACCCTGTGCTATTCAGCCCACACCATGCTCAGACTGGCCCCATAGGATTTAGTGAGAGTTACTTCAGTTGTTGTCAAAGCTAAATTTTTTTCTGATACAGGACAATTCTCTGCTATAGGACCTACCTGCCTTTTCACTGCCTACAGAGAAGTAAGGTTTACATTTACAACTAAACTCAGCTAAGAACTGATTTTTTGTGACACATGGAGCTGCACAAAGCACACCAACTGAGCAAAAGTAACCTTTATCTGCACACATATATTTGTGCCTGTTAAGACTGCATCTCAAACAGGCTAGGAGGAGTGCATCAAAAACAAATAAATGACTCAATCTGTATGAGGTAGAAACGTAAAATAATTGGTATGACATTATCATCAAGGTACTTTTTCTTATAATGT
>NW_010198042.1:34156-48733 GCF_000695765.1 Mesitornis unicolor | reverse complement strand
TTCCCTAAATGCATTGAGGTCCTCCAGTACTACTTGATTTGGAGATACTAGATAAGCAACATTATTTTGCAGAAGAAATACACAGAGAGGTAGACAGAGACCAAGTGATGCGACAAAAATTGAATGAAAATTTATGGCAAAATTTAAAAGAGAGTCCCTGATTTCCAATCATTTGTCTCAAATAAAACTCTCTTCTCTCAAAGGACTCTTGTTTGACACCAATGTAGAAGTACTATATTACCTGACTGTTACACATTTGCTACAGCATGCATAAAATTCCCTATTTACACAAGCACCTTTACGATTATGAAGGATTAATTACCTTTAAGAAAAAGACGTAGTAGCTAAAAAGCTGTATTTTTAATTGAATGCAGTGCCTAAAATGTAGCATCTTCCAGAATCATATTATGACAAAAGAAATCTGTCAATAAATAAATACTGTCAAGCACCAAAAGGAGCCAAAACCCCAGAGCATCCAGGCTGTTACTGCCACAAAGGAAGATTCACGGAGGCACATGCGGAAGGAGTCCCAGGATGAGTAAGGAATCTGGTCCTAACCCAGAGATATGGTGGAAGCTCAGACAAAAATATCTTTCAGTGGCTGACCCTGGCATTTATCATCAGTGAAAAAAAAATGACATGGCTAAGCAGCTGTGTGCATTAAGCTCTGAAAAATATAGCCCAATTTGCAAGTCTACCACTCATTTTCTTGGTAGAAAATGGTTCTCTCCATGCTCCAAGATGAGCCTTAAAAACCATTCATTTAACAAAAATCTATTCTAATTTTAGGTAATAAATAATTACTATACATGTAAATATTTTCTTCCCTTTTTATTATCTGTCTGCTGCCTGACACGTTCACAGCTTTTTTTTTTTCCTCCTTCCAGTAATTGTAAAGCTCTTCATTTTCTGAGTATCTCCAACCCTTCAAACCTGTTATTTGCAATAGATGTGTCTCTGGAAGAGCAGGTACCTTAACTTAAGCAGTTCACAGATTTTCAGAACTTTCCTTTTTGAGCTCAGTATTTATAATTCCCTTAGTACTGAATATATTGCAGGCAACCATACTTAATATTGATTTAAAACTTCCAGCTATATTAGCTGCTTCTAGAAGTGACAAAGGGAACTAGCCTGCCTCACACAAACATCAGCATCATCATAATTAGAAAGACAATCTCTTAATTTGACACTGAAATCAAAAGGGTAACCCAAAGTTCAATGAGCACCAAGAGGAATATGAATTATTTTCTGTCTGGTTTACAGCATGTGCACTAAGTACAGATATTCGCTCCAGGAGAAAAGTCATTCCCCATGATTATTCCCGTCTTTCCTCACTGACTGGAATATGCTCAACCACTTCAAATAGTAACGCAGTATAATGAGTTTTTTGGTAAACAATTATAACAAGCCAACACGATAAGAAATTTAACATGAAAAATGGCTTAGATTTCCCCAGGACTCCCAGACAGATTACCAGATATAGAAAAATAATGGTTGGAGCATTTGTATTTCGGTTCTTCAAGAATATTCCAGGTGAATTTAAACAAAGAACTAGTTTGTTTTCTTTATCAACTAGATCTAGAGAATTTACAAAATCCATGTGGGATTTGAAATACAAGGAAAAGTGGCAAGAAAACCTTAGATGCTTGAAAGGAACTTGTACTGATTTTCCTACCTCCGTATTTCTCCAAATACAAAAAACAGATAAAACTAAACAGTTTCAGTCATGCCATTACTAATTACACAACAGATATCTCTAAGAAACAGTTTTTTAAATTGTCCTTTCTCCTAATAACAACACAACATTTCTCTAAACATGGCTAAATAGCATTTGAGATTAATTACTGTGGTCATTTGAGGATTCCAAGACTATTAATCTATCTTCTGATAAAAGTACTTGCATGAAGTAAGGTGCACAATCCTTAGTCGCACACAAGAAAAAAATAAAATAAAAAATCGTACAATTGGATCCTGTCAGTCTGAAATATTGTTAGTTTACAATAACTAGTATTTTCCTATTTTTACAACAATCCAGAAAAGAACACTTATTTTAATGTGTTGGGAAAAAAAAGTTTAATAATTTCTCTATTTCTAACCCTTCACAGCACCTAGGAAGAACATCTCTGTCTCTTCATGGGTGTGAGCGTATGCACACACATTTTGAAAGTCTAGGCAAAGAAAAGAAATGGCCAGTAATGAAGAGAACATAAATTGCATGTTTAAAGAAGCACATCACTATAACAAAATGTAAAAACTTTATATTTTTACCCTTTCAGCACTTGAGTCTTGCTAAAGAACATCTAAATACTGTATTTTCATACCAGCTGTTTAACAACATATTTTTTCTACAGTCTAATTTTTTGTGCTTGCCTTTCCTGCCCTTTCATTCCCTCAAGTTAATATGTTATTACTTCAATTCAACAGCACAATATATACTTGCAGAATGTCATACTGAAATCTACTGAAAGAAGCTTTTATGCAATCTTATCTAATAACAACAGAGGACGACATGTGCATAGCACTGCCACACAGTTGGTAACTTTACAGTACAGCAACACTTCATAAAAGTAAACAGGATCCAACTGAGACCTGGTCAAGTAAGACTGAACTATACAGATTTTAAAAAATGAAACAAAAAAATAAATTAAATGCTAAATTCTTACAAATAATTCAGTATTATTTTTCTTTCTCTACACATTGGGAAAATGTAACAGCAGGTTTCTGTAAAACTGTTGAAGTATTAGTGCCTGGCATGCTTTTCTTCTGGGTCAACTACAAAAAAAGTGTAATCTTGCTTAGTGATCTTTCATCCTGCTTTCCCAAGGAAATACTGCTTATGCAATCACAGCCTGTTTGTGTATGTTTCTTTATTTTTATTTGCTCATTCCCTCCAAACATCTTCTGAATCTGTTAAAGAGTTGCAGCCACACGTGACAAAGAAGCAGCCGTCTCAGAGGTAATTATGCTCCTATAAACTTAATGAAAAAGTACATTTGGTTATAAAACAGAGACAGACTTCATACACCCACTTCTGAAAAATGTCGAGTACCAGATCAACCCCATTAAGCACCATGAGGCCCGCAGCAAAGAGGCAGCCACAACAGACTGCCCCCAGCTAGAGGTAACACAAGGAGTTAGCGTTGGACGGGCTGTATGGGGAGTTGTGATGAAGTGGTTGTTGTGGACGGTAAGAAAATCAGTAGTGTGGACTATAGCTCAGACATCAGGATGAGGGTATAAGATTTAGTTTCCTAGTCTAGATCTTGATTTCAGGTCCAGCACAGCTGGAGCATCTGGCCCAGCAACCTCAGTCCTTGTCCCATGGACCAGGAAGCACCATGTAGACCATGGCTGGCCAAATATTCTCAAGGATAAAAAGACTTGCCTCAACTGTTACTAATAATATTACTTGGCAGCACAACTTCTTTGCCACATTTGCTTCAAAAAAGTTTATTTTCTTACCTACACTTTTGATTTTGTTCCAAATCAAGGCCTATGGAACTGAGCACCATACAAAACCTAAGTTTACAGAAAGGTTTTACATTGACATGGTGTTTAAGTAATGATATTCACTTCTTAATGTCTCTTGTTAGTACTACAAAGTAAGCCCAGTGGCACAGAGGTGCATCATGATCCAGATGCCGTAACACATTTGTCAGTAAACCATTCCAAACCAGCACAAATCAGCAATTCTTAGTTTCAGAAAACTCAAGCTAAGTGGAGACACAGTGCTATCTTCACAGATCACTCATGACTCACTGTTTGCAGACATACAAAACACAGGAAAAAGCACCTTTTGCTACATGATGTATTTCAGAGCAATTTTACAAACTGCCCAGTAAAAATACTAATATTTCATAAATGTGTTTTGATCACTCTTTCTTATATAGTATTTATTACAGACATCATTAAATGTTACATTTTTATTATTAATAAAGTATTAGTAAGTATAGGATTATCTTTCTATTACTAAAAGGGAAATAACCATATCCCTGTTTTATCCCGGTTGTAACCCCTGGAAAACCTAATACCAGATTTCCTTTTACAGCAGTAACACAATTTAAGACAATATGAAATAGAAATCTTATAATATGCATGCTATGGTTGAAATAAAAATGTAATTCTATGGGAAGTCTGTAGAAACAAATACAAACCAGGTCCAACTATATTATTAAAAAATGCATTTCGTGCATAATATAGGAATTCTACAATAGTCTTAGCTTTAGAGAAATAGATCCTGTCTTGTTCTTGTAATGGACACTTAAGGGGAAAACAACTTATGTTTCTACCTTTGCTTGATTAAAGTCACATAAAATGAGGAGCCCTACTTTGAGACAACTGCTCAGTGAGGTCTCTCGCTTGTGTAACACACTATTGAGAAGTCATCAGAACTTGGGAGGACTGACACTTCTATAATCCAATTCCTGTTGTGACATGCATTGAACAACAAAATAATAAGGGGAAAGTTGTCACTAGCTTACTGGAGTAGGGCTTCAAATTGTTCTCTGCTCAAAAAGAGGTTTTGAGCACTCCAGGACAGGAAAGAGCAAGTTCCACCTAAAATTTTATTTCTCCTCTAAAGTTTTCAAGTTCGACATTGAATGATTTCATTTTCCAAGTAAGCTAAGACTCATCTGGCTCACAAACTCATGGTAACCACAGAAGAATTACAGACACACATGAATCTTGTCTCTAGCATTCACATTACTAATTTTTTGTTCTGAACATGACCACAAGGAGCAGAAAGCCAAATCAAATGAGTAACCCTTTACTCCAGCACACCCATGTTTCTAAGCACCTGATCTTGAAAACTCAACTTCATCTTAAAGGAAGCTGGATTTTCCTGCTACTGTACTTATAAGATTCTCTACCTCCCCTTTCAGGCAAAGAATAAAATTTGTTGCTGGTCCATTTTGATAAGCCATGAACGATGACAGCAGTTGTTCCATTTTAAGCACCTGAAGTACCACTCTGAATTAGCCTGTGTGGAAAAGGCTAAGCTGGGGAAACCTTTGTCCAAGGGTTAGAAGCGCTTATCCAGATGTAGTTCATTCACACTCACCTCCTAGTAGACTACTCTAGCTGTTCTCACCTCCCCAGCTGAAACTGGGATATTTGCAGATAATGTATGTATTTGCAGATAAATGTATGGGGCCAGAGAACAAGAAACAGCATCTGAATCTGATGAGAATGCCATCATCTGAATTGTAGTCTTTGCCTGAAGGATCACTTATGGATTTTGTATCAATGCCATGGTAAAATGGCTTTATACACAGAGGAGATTATACTAATTTTATCTGTAATGTTGTGAAAAATCAATACAATAAAATTAAGAAAGTTTAGAAGGTGATGATACTTGAGGTTACACACACAAGGCATTTTTTTTGTTTTCTCACTGTTCTCAATACTGTTTGCAATGTCTTTTCAGGCTGAAGTAATTCTCTAACTAGATAACTGATGAAGTTTTTAGACATACAGGCTCAGCATTATTCCTCAGTGTAAATTAAACCTTGGAAAAAAAAACAAAAAAAAACAACCAGAAACAGAAACAAAAACAAAAACAGAGGAAATGTTTTCCTCTATGTCTAAACACTAATGCTTCATTTGCAGTACATTAGGATTTAATTACTAATTCCCCTTCTTGTAATAAATTTGTTATCCTATGTCCTATTCTAAATTGTTTTGTCTAAAATATTTGTAAACTTCATTAAAGACCTCATACAATTGTAACATCTAAGATTAAAAATCAGTTAGTAAATAATCCACAACCACTCTTCATTCCACACTACTTAATATTACCTTTACTAAAGAAGTATTTGCTACAACTATATGGAGAGAAAAATTTAGTATTCCTTTACCTAACTGTTTAGACAGTGAGCTTTATCCTAAACCTTCAAAGTGCTTAAGGAATTGTTCTAGATCTTGAAATAAATTTTTTATTTTTAAATTGCAGTTAGAATATTTTAGTATTTCAGTATCATACACTTACCCACCTTACTACACAACGATAAACAGCCTGCACATCACACGCATATATATTAAAATATTAGATGAAGTTGATTTTAATATGTAATTTTTTTGCTTACAGAAAATAATCATACAACACAGAATACACTCATGTATTCATGAATGTAGCGACTACTTTACATCACAGGTCCATAAAATGAAGGTATTCTTACAAAGCAGTATGAAAATATTTAGCTTAAGCGGCAGGACATGTAAGATAGGTATGTTATAATTACCCATTTTAGATGCACTGGCAAAGTAAGCTGCTATAGATATAAAAAAATAGCCTTTTAGACTTGCTCACATGATTATTCTCAAATGAGTGACCTATATGTACAGAAAGCAGTGTTATTACAGCATAGCTGTTACTGCTTATTTATTCCATTAAAGTCTCTGAATGTTTTCTTCTTAACTCACTAGTTGTTCCTGAGCTCCTCTTTCCCACTCCAAATATTGGCTAGAAAAGCACGGTCATGGAGTTTTATCAATGCCATTGTCTGCTAAAGTGTTAAATGCTGCCCAATTTCTTTCAAATATAATTAAAATATAGAAAAGAATCAAAAGGAGAATTGAATTAAAATGGAAGTATTGGAGACCAACGAGTTAAATAACCAAAACTACATGTCAGGGATATCAGTGTTACCATTGTATATACCAGTCCTCACTGCGATAGTGTACATAGTGTAGTACAAGTCTTTGACTGGATGTTTATTTTAGTTCCAAATTGATGGCAATGCTTTCCTGTATTTTCCACGTCCATCCCCATTCACTCATTTTTATGCTGGATCTTAAGTTGATGACAGCCTAGAAACTCTACTGTGCAATACAGTTCAGAACATTTCAACTTCATTATCTGATATTTGGTTTTGTATTTAAAATACAGAGACTTTTTAATCGAAGGTGGAACGAGGCTGATCAGTTACTCACAGTCTCTCCAGGGATCTCAGTCCAAAGAAAGAGCCATTCTTCAACCCTAAGATCTTGTTGTTACTCAGAATCCTACAAGAAATCAGGAAAGAATCTGGTTAATAGAACATGATAATTCCACTGATTAAAAACATATAATTATAGTAAATGACTGCTCTGTAAAATACTAATCACACAATTCTCTGCTTCATTTGCATTTTCCCATCATAGCAGTAAATAAAGATTACCATTTCCTGAAGCACATAGTTTCTTCTTTATTAAATAAGAGCACATTCGAGAAATATGCCAACAAATGAATTTTGGCTTCAACTTGAAAGCTGTAACACTGATAAATGTCCACAATTCACTAGCAGATTGTGAATTACCACTGAGAATGGTACTTGTTGGGGTTTCCCAGTCAGAAAAAAGGATGATGAAGCAAGGGATATACTTAAAACTGTGTCAGTAGGTTAGAGGACAATACAGTGACCTTTCACTGGTTGCTGTAGTGGGGCTGTACAAAGAATGATGCCATCAATGGCTGATAGATACAATGCACGTATTTCATTTCCTATAGGAAAGACAAACAAAAAAGCGACCCTTTCACCACAAAAACATACTCCAAAAATGTTTTCCTGGTGCAACCTCTGCACAGTAGAAACTCAGTAATTAAGCTATGCCTGGCCCATTAAGTACCACCACCATCACGTACACATGCAAACTATTGAAAAAGTTGTCTATTCTTCCTCTTCATATTAAACTACTGTCAATGTCACAAGTGTCTCTTTCTAGTTCAGTGTTTTTTCATTGCTATATTTACCTTGCTATTTCAGAAGTAATACAATATGAACACGCACTCATTCTGAAGATGTTACCACTTAAAAGACTTATAGTATACAAAAGAAGTGCAGTTTGGTTTAGAAGCTCAAGAATTTTTTTCAACCAGATCTAATGATTATGGAATGCGCACAAGAAACGTTTGTCTCTGAAAAAAATCTAATTCCAACTGCTTGAGAAATGAGTCCTTTAATGTAACATTTACAATAAATTATACTTCTCTAGTACACAAAATTCCATTTCAAAATAAGAGACATAGCTTGCTGTAAAGATAGAAATAAAACAAAAAAGAAAATCAAAAAGTTAGGCTTTTAACTAGCAAACTTGAGACTTTGTGAATGAACTTTTTGCTTCTGTAAAGCTTTAAAACAATCTATTACAAAAGATTATCTTAACTTGTCTTGCTGTTAACATTTCCCATTGTATATGAACAGTAAGTGCTTTGCACCAGCATATACATATTACATAAAATCTCAAGTCTTGGTGCAAAAGACAACACATAACACTGACCTATAGTGAAATAGAAAATAACTATCAAAGTAGGAAAGTTAAAATACTGTAATGTTAGTAAGATTTGGAGATTTGTGCAAGTTATTTCTAAAATTAATCAATAAATTTGTGTAAATATATTTTGTTGCAATTTGGTGGCCCACTGACAGCGAACATGGACAACAGAGCAACTCAGATCTATATTATTAGACTGTGCTGTCACTGATTACTTGTGCAGCAACATTACTCCTCACCCAGAACCGGTCAGTATAACCTGCAAGTGGCAGTTTGTGATCAGTCACAAACACTTAAACCCAGACATATGAAAACACACAAAAGCCCATGTTAACAACAAAAATTAGGTGTGCTCCAATATACACAAAGTCTATTGCCATCAGTGAAGTAACTCCACACCTCACAAGATCTTCCTTCTACTTCTCAGATTAAAAGGCACATTCAGTATCACATTAAATAGTCCTCTAAACTAACAACTCATCACTACTATCTTAGAAATATATTCCACCAGTGACATAATGAAAGACCGCAGGCTGTTTCGATTTGCCTTATTTGTCAGATTTTCTGACCTTTTTAGGTGCTCATACAATTACTAAATTGGAAAATTTGAGAATCTGAATACCTAAGCTATAAAATGTAGATGCTTGGAACATTCTGTTATTTTATCCTGTTCTTTTATTCATCTTCTCTTCTGAGACTGCACATAACTTGGTCAGTCAAGAAAAATTGAAGTCCCAAAACTAAAATTGGCTGGGCTTGCAAAGACTAACATCATAAATTCCACTTCATATTGGGTCATTTGGTTATATGCTGTGTTACAGGGAGAGCATCTTTGAGGTCTATTACAATGACATTAGAGATAAATATTATATTTGGACTATTCTGCATAGCCTGATTTTCAAAGACACATGTGCTTCAGAACTCACATCTAGCTTAGATACTATTTCTGTCTTTGAAAAATTTTCATGGTGCCAATTTGTTTTTCCAGCTTTCTATCCATTTTGCCCAGAAAAAGAAGGCAGTTTGAACTTTGCTGGCAGTTCCATGAAAATGCAGCACAAACCAGCAGCACACAGGTTTCCTACGCTCTACCTCTGGCTCTTCTTATGTATGGCCCTAAGCGTGTAGACTGAAACCAGTATCATTAAGTCACATAAAACAAACTCCTAGAAACTAAAGAGAACTATCTAACTAGTAATAAATCACAAGATTAAGCATAACATTTAGTTCATAAATGGAATAGGCAGTAAACACAGCTCATGTTCTGCAATACTGCTATCGCATTTAATTGTTTGCATCTATTTTTCTGAAAGACAAACTGAGTCTTGAAAAATACAACAGACACCAAAAAATAAATTAAAAAAAAAAGTCATCATAGATGTTAACTATGTAAATTTGAGTTTCTACATGAAATATTTCAAATCTTTATACCAGATTTTCATAGCAACTTTCACACAGAGATCAGGTTTCAAAAATTAAGTTTTCTTCAGGGCCTTCTGTTCTCTACAGTGCCAACTAAAATTCAGGTTTTATAAACAAAGTATTACAGTTAAAATACAATTCTTTTTCTGTTCAGAATCATGGCGTTAGAGAATCCTAGCATTCTAATAAAGTTCATGGAGAAAAACAAAAAATCTTCTCTAACAATTAATAGAAGTTATCTACATTTCATTCAGCTGGCTTGTGTGTTACATGGGAAGAATCCACCTGTTTTTAATTAGCTGTCCCAATTGCAATGAGTTGTTATCAAGAAGGATTTGATTTGCAGTGAAGGCTGATACAATGAACAACTTCACTGGCAAACTTAAATCACATTATTTTCATACAGTAATGAATCACTTGTTAAGCTTTTGATGCAACTCATAACATTTCTCCCTTTTGAGGGCATTTGCTGTGGGAATGAGGTCAGAAGGTACGAAAGTTTTTGTTACAATGTACAAACTGAGAAATGAGGCTTAACTACAGATGATGAAAAATCTTTTCCAGCAATCAATTCCTGGTCAAATTGTAGCTCTTGATGTTGAAATTAGAGAGAATAATTTTGTATATCACTTCTTCAGAAAAGTAACAGAATGGACTGTTACTGTATTCAAGGGAAAAGAGATACCTATTTCAGCAGTACTTCATACAGTCACCTGCTTACAGAGGGATGTTTGTAATTAGAGACCTGAAGAAATTTTGCAGGAAAACAGAAACATGAAGAGCATACTTTTCTTCTACTTACAGATGCAAAGGTTTGGTGGAAAAAAGTGTTATTCATGTATTTGATTTTGGATAGCTTATAACATAATTACAACTTTCAGATGTAACAGAAGCTGATTCACTGATTTTAATAAAAGATTAAATATAGTTTGGATTTTTAAAATAAATCACCACCATGCATCCACTATGATTAAGTATTTCTTACATTTTATTTATTCACAGCATTTTCACTTGTCTTTTTTTTTTCAGATGTGCTAGTGAATCACAGGGATAAATATTGCTACACATTGCAACTAGGCAGCTGGTTTAAATAATTATCAGTTTCTAGCCATGTGCTAAGAATCTCACATTATAAGTATTTTATTCTGAGGAAAGAAACACTAAGAAAATGACCCCACTTTATTTCAATGAAACTATTTGCCAAAACCAAAATCTACTTAAAGTTTTACTTTTCTTCATACAAAAAAAGTTTCCTGGAGAAACCTTCTTAGAAGATACTATTTTAAAGTTCAGCTTGCAAACTGTTATTCACTTTATATAAAATGATCCAAACGCCAAGCAACTAGAAGTTAAAATGGTGCCATGTTCAGCCCTAGCCCTCACAGGATACATCTAACTAAAATCATGCTGGGGAGCAATCCACTAGCCAGCACCACTGCATTGATCAGACACACTACGAACGGTTTCCTCACTTCATTGACCCTTTGAAATCTTATGTCTCTGCTGCTCCTTCTTCCAAGACTTTGGGAGACAGTTTAGCCCAGGCAGCATGTTCAGCAGACACCAACTCTACAAAGGTTTGTCCTTTCCTGGCCCTGTGAAGCCCTCCAGCACTATTCCCGTAGGCTTTGAAGGGACATCCTTCAAACACCCTCTCTTGACCTACAGTGATGCCATAAAGCATGTCAACCATACACGTAGTTTCACGATGCAAATGTAATTCTCTGGTGGGCTGCAACACAGGCTGCATGCTATTTCGTTCATCCTGCACTGGAAACAAACCAACCAACCTCACATTTACACAAGGACTAAATCATGACAAGAGGCATGTTAACAACAGAGAAGCACAGATTGTCAATGCAACATTGCTTCCACTCTCTCCTGGACCTCTTTCTTTAGCAGTATAGACATACCTAAAAGGATGAATTGTTCTAATGGGCTACAAGCAATCTGATTTTCTTTCTGGTTCTTCCATCTGAATTAAACAAACCACAGATCACTGTTTCTTAAGTTGATGCTATGATTTTTGTTTTTGTGAAATCATAAGTGCAAAAAGATGTAATCCTGTGCAACAATGTCTTATTCAAGTATAAAACATGTCCAGTGCAAAAGAATCTACTGAAGTGTTAAAAAAAGGTATCAAATAAAAAGCTCTCAATTGTAATGCAAACAACCTTCAACTTCCTACAACCACTTATACAGAGAGAAAGAATCTTTCCAGATGCCTTCAGAGTCAATGGACTTGGGTTCACTTGACATTACAGAGAAAACAAATTCCACAGCTGAGCCTTCTTCAGTGAGGAGATACCACATCCCATCCAGTAAAGCCTGAAGACTGTGAGCTCACACAGCAGTGCATCTACAGAGAAAACACATCTCAGATAACCAAACCCAAGAAAGACAAGACATTTAGATGCAGACAGCTATTCCCAAATGCACAGTGAACATAGAAGGAAGTATGACCCATTGCTGAAAATATGTATTTCCTCTGATAACATTCACAAGGGAAAATAAACAACAACCACAAGCAAAAAACCTCCACCCAAACTTCATGATAAAAAGCAGTAATATGTCAACTTCCACCTGATTTTCTGCTGGGCAGCCCAAGAACTGATTCAGACCAGGCTTGACCCAGTCCTGTGTCTAGCTGATAGATAAGCTGAACAACCAATGTCTAGATCAGTCCCTCTGAACTCCTTTCTTTAAGGTCCACTGACTGAGACCAGCTGAAGATACACTGAAGCACTACAGGATACACAACCAGACCAACCATACCTACCCCTACCGTGCACTGCCTCTTAACTCCTGTTTCCATTTCTCAAGTAAAAAGGCGCGTTTGATGGATATCCAAGATAATTTGACAAAAGATAGAATGCTCAGTCCATTAAGACTGTCCACCTGGGACCTCTGTATTGCAGTTGTGTTATGAAATGGTGTTTCAAGTTCCACAGTTTCTCTAACATACTGATTTCAGTTAAAGCAGAGGAGAATATATTTTATTTTGAAATAAAAATTAAAGTACTAATAGTAGTTAATCATTTTACATGGTAGCCTGATAGCAGTTGACATGTCACAGTTTAAGCTGTTTGTTCTCTGCTTGTATAGTATGTGGTTCGATACAAAAGGAGTGTGAGCAGACATCCCACAAAATACTTGGATACAGTGGTGGGAAAAAATGTATTTAATTTCTTATGGTATCAGAATAAGACAAGAATCATTTACATTGAAATGCTACAGTGTAAAATAAAAAGCTATTTTTAAGGTTTTAAAATCCTTCTCAGTAAACCAGAATATTGTTTATTCCCACAACATCCGTAATTCATTGAGAATTGCACCATAAAAATAAATTAAGAGGGAACTTAAATCACAAAATGGCAGGAATAGAAAGGAAATAAGAACACCTGCCTTTTGTGCCACAAGTGTAGAGACAGATGGAGTAAAATACAGGTAGTAATTGCACCTTTTTTTTTCCCCTTCAAATTGAAGACCACAGCTGAGCTACTACCTGGGGCTTCAACAGATAACATCAGAACTATACAGATAAACGGGAAGGAAAAAGCACAGAGCAATAACAACTGACTGAATAAGTGAAGAGAGAAAAATGACTGAAAACAGAATTGACAGCTCACTAGATGAATGGGTTGCAGTAGACACCAACATAGTTTGATAAACAAACAGAAATTATGAAAAAAATAAAATATGTAAAATATGAGAAGTATTTATCAAATAATTACATATCACTATTTCTTTACAGTAATTCATAGTGCCTGCTACTATGACTTTGAGAACACCAAAACCTAAAAAAGCATAAAGATGAGTTATCAGAAAACTTCAGATAGGTATAATGGTCTCAAGTGACACCTCTCTCACCTAAGGGAGTTTTGGTCCATTGTACCGTTTTTTCAAACTAAACCAAGTGTGTTGTCAACTTTCTTAAAAGGAATAAATCAAAAATCCTGTAGAAAGTAATAAAAATGTAGTCACTTAGCACCTCTAATTCCAGCTGGTTTTATCACCATCTTCATTACATATCAACTGTCAAACAAACAACTTCTGTTAAACCCACTTACTTGCAGCAGAATGAATCCCAAGTATTACTGAAAACAGAAAAATATTCAAAAATTACCTTCCATTTTGGACAGTGTGTTACATGTGGCGAAAAACACCAGTTATAGTCAAAGCAGCAATGACAGTGTACTAATTGTCCTTCTAATTAGAGTACTACCAACTGAACAGATATTTTCAGTTCTTCCTACTATTTGATGATAGCAAAAGAAGCAATGAAACTAAGCACTGAGAAATGTAGTGATAGGTAATTATTTATTTAAACAAAAGTCCTTCCTAAGGTGCAAAGAAATGCTAAGAGTCTGTCATACATTTAATAGACTGTAGGAGAAACTGTAGCTGACCACTCATACTATGGAAACACAGTACTGCTTTGGTGGGAAAATGCTGTTTAACAATCTCATTTTCAGTAATACTAAATATAAGGCAAAATTCTTGGTTTTGTTGCTTACTGGTGGCTTTTCATCAATAGTTTTCTTGGGTGATATAAGAGACTGCTAGGTCACATTCAAAATAACAGAGGTGGAGAGTTCTTGCATAAATCATCCCAGCAACAAACTTAATTAACTAAAATCATTCAAGAGCATTTTTGTGTGAGCAAAGTCAAAATTCAAACAGTAAAACAAAGTATCACCATCACTAGCAGGTCACAGAACTCACCCTCTGCCTAATACTGGTTCAGTGGCATTAATGTATTAAGAAAAATAAGAACCAAGGTCACTTTCAAGTAGAAATTTTAATATGATTTCATAGCAGTGGGGGAGTTAAAGAATTCTCTGCTTTTGAAACAAGCCCCCTCCACTACAGGTTGATATTCATTAACTGAACAGGACAAGA
>NW_010198042.1:28742-34125 GCF_000695765.1 Mesitornis unicolor | reverse complement strand
AGGAATCAAAGCATTACTAATAGGTCTGTAAGTACTTCAGAAAAGAAATGTGGTTGTCTGTGTTGTGAATTTCTACAAGAACCAGCAAATTTCTTAACTAGATGACCCTCTTAAGGAAAACATTCTTTTCCACAAGAACTGTAAAATTTAAAGGTTATATCTATAGATCAGTGAAGACCCACAGTATCACACAAGATTCTATGCTCAAAGTTTAATCAATTGTATTCAATAAAGTCAACACCTGGAAAACTTACAGTATTAGTGGATGATTGTAGAAAAAGGTTTGACAACATAAACAGTATGTAGACTAAAATTATGCAGTGCTATTTCCTGAAATCACAGAATATTGAAGTGCTGAAGATACAAAAGTGAATTATTACTATTACTACAACATATATATGGATTTATAACATCATTAAACTGTCTAGATAAATGTTGCTTTTAGAAGTTTTGAACTTGAGTGCAGATTACTTTTTCAAATGTAATCTAAAAAAACTAACACATGATCTTTTGATAAGACAGCGTTTTCAATACATCTTTTGAAAAAAGATCATTTTATCTAAGGGAACTTTTGGACTATGCCACTATACCTACCATGTGCGTGATCTTTAGTCAGGAGATAGTTATATGTGTTTAACTTCTGTGATGGGTCCTACTGAGTCTAGCAGAATTATTTACATGAATTAAATTTATCACGTGTTAGTTTTTGAAGATCAAAGATTCTATTGTCAGCATTCTCTTTGGAGAAAGAGAGGAATTGTTCAAAGCTCTTTCTCCAATAAGAAGGAAATTCTTACATCTGAACTTTCAATGAAACACCATTTCTAAAAGCATACATAGGCAATTGGTGACAGCATGGGTCTGCATGCCTTCTTGTTCCTGGTTTTGCCTTTGAGTCACTGCACAGCCTTCATTCAACGAATATATATTTAAAATGCATTTTTAGTGGGAAAAATGAGACCAATACAGAATATTAAAAAATAACAAGTTCTTCTTCACTGAGTAAGCTGATGTAATATACAAATAGATTTAATGAACTGATTGTTTATAGGAGAATTAGCCTTTGATTTCCTTGTCATTCGACTCAGTTGACATTATGGGGAAATTAGATTCTTGTATTTGTTTCTCAAACTTCTATACGATTCATATACGATAGCCATGGAGCAAACAGCACCAGGAAGACCAGAGCATCTGAGTGAACAATGCAAAACAATGTGCAGATTTGAGCATTTCAGTGTGCTCAGCACCAATTACACAAACAAGAGCCTGAGAAGCATCTCTATCCTGTAGGATAGGAATTTTTACACTCATTTCAGTGAGACTACAAGGTTCATTTAGTTTCCCCTTTTCAAATGGTTACTGCAAGTAATTTGTCATGGTGATTCATGGCAAGGTCAACATAATGCCCTTCCTTCCTCCTGGGCTTACACTCTAGTACTCAGCCAAACAATCATCAGCATCCCAATCTGCCTTACAGCTCTCACAGGTGAGCCAAGCCTGTTGTTTACATTACCTATGATACATTGAAGTGGCTTTATTCCACAAATAAATGTTGAATCCTTGTTTAGGTTAAAGAATTTTAATATGATTTAATTAAATTGTAATTATTTATTTCATCAATTTTTTAAAGAAATAATTCACCTTTCCTAATTTGGATTTTACTACATTTTTATTTCTTCTAAGTTATTTTGGAAAAGGATTAACAATTCCTGAGTTGTCATTCCTTGTTTGTTAAAGTTTTTATATTACCTTTTACTTCCTTCATAAGATCTTTTAGGCATTGCTCTTATTCGGCCCACTGCACTTTTAAACCCTGAAACACCTGTTCTGCTTTTCCCAGTTTTGCTAATTTTGAATGTATTTCTATAACAGCATTGTAAAGTTCCCATATCATTTCTGAAAAACATGCAGAGAATTGTCTTCAAAATACTCATGTGTCTCAGCTACTACAACAGATAAGCAGTAACAGTTGCTGGATATAAATCCAGAAAAAAAAAAAAAAAAGAAAAAAACCAGTCAAGATTTTTCACTGTAGTAATTTATTTTGATTTCCCTCCAAATGGGTTTGTTTTTATAATGGTTATATCTTCACTTGCAAGTTCTTCTGGGTCTGTAATTGTATTTTGTGAAAGAGATTATCTTCATAGTATTTTTAATGATGATGTATATAACCTGATAATTCAATAAAATACTAAACTTATTCTGGATCATCTGGGTAATATATCCAAAAACTGAAAGCCTGAAAAAAAACCAAACTGGTCTGACAACATAAAATAATTCCTAGCTGAATTTGAAGAGAAACTCTTTTCTCATATGGAAACATTTTAAAGAGCTAGGTTATTAAATCTAATTTGTTTGCTCTATTTTGCCTCAACCAGCAGGAGTGCATGTCAGAACATTTCTCTTAGTCCTTCATTTGGTTTTAAAGACTGAAAGGAACAGAGATTTAACTGCTAAAAGGGAGTGACACAGAAGTTTTTCTAAAGTATGGCAGACAACTACTTATACATGATCTGGCAGAATGAGTTCCCAAAATTTGAAACAGTTGGTGATTGTTCATATCTAATTCAGAGGGCAAGCAATCCCCACTTAATGCATACAGGCCATCATACCAGTTTATAGTTCTTCCAGTGCTGCTGCATGGCTCAGAAATGGTTTTAAAGCTGAGATTCAGGATAGCATCCAGTTGAGATGGAAAACACAGGGCCACGGCTGATATATGAAAATTTACTATCTCCAAATCACATAGATTGGAAGGGACCTCCAGAGGTCACCCAGTCCCACCTCCAGCCCAAAGAATGTCCAGTGATCATAGTACAGCTTGGAGTGGTAAAATGGTGATGCTTTTTTGTGACAGAGACATTAGCCATTGTGAATTATTTTGGCCTCAAGGACTCTTTATAAAGTGAGATTAACAATCCCTGAAAAACTCTAATTCAGAAGTTAAATCCAGACAGCACAAAGGTACTCTGTTCGCATAACTACAGTGGAGACCAGATAGTTATGGCAAAAACCTAGACTATCATAACAAGGATCAGACTGAGGAAGCCTAAACACGAGGTTGCAGAACTTGAGCTTTCTCAGATTTGCTGAATCTCCTTCTGGTTTACCTGACATGCGTCTCTAACTGGACCAAAAGCATTTGTACTAGGGGTTATACAGCATAGTCACCAATGTTTAGCCTACAGGTTTGACATCTTTTATTTCTATGACAGTGCCTTCCTTTTTAACTGATTTTTTTCAGGATCCATACATCACAAATACAACCACAACAGCAACTTCTGTCATACAAATCCCAGTCCTATACTGCCTACCCAAGTCCAAATGAAAAAGTATTAGAATATAACTTTTATTGCAAATAATCCATACAGCATTTTCACTGTTTTCCGCACTAATATTATTTAAGAGTTTACTACAAAATTTCTCTATGTTAATATATTATAACTCAATATATATGTGTTTTATATATTTCATGTCATCTTCTAGAAAGATTAAGCTTTCTGCCAGCTTTTCATTTCTAATTTGAAAATATATTAAGGTATGACAAATCTGTACACAGAATTAATAATTACTACAGGTAGAAGACTGAGTTTACTTAGTTAAATGCACTAATTCTGAGTCTAAACAACATATTTGTGCCTTACCTCTGTAAAGGAATTTTGCACTGGTGAATGACAAAGTGGTTACCTTAAGAAAACGGTCTAAAAGATAAGATCCTCATAAGCAGGTTGAGAAGGCAGTTTTCACTCCACATTAACAAAGGAGCAATCATCTCCAAGTGCATTTATTCCTCAGCTTCCAAGCTAAAACAGTCAATAATGGTCTCACTTGTGACTTGTCTGTTTTTCAATCTTAGCCTCAAATGCTATCTATCAGCTCAGGTACTTAAAATTATCTTCCCAAGGCTGCATTGTTCAATATTTTATGTTCTTTCCATTTTAGTTATATCCACAATGTTTGAAATAAAGCTTTCAGCACAACTGTTCAAAACACTGGTATAAATAATACAAAGAAACCTGCCATCTGATCCAACTTGCATCACACAACCGAATTTTTCCTACCTTGCTTTGTCTTTGTTTCTTTCACATTAGTCACTGTACAGTTCGTTCATCCATCTTTTGTTTGATACTTGATTAAAAATATTCAGCTTTACCTCACAGTGTGCATTTCTGCCAAATGGCTCCTAAAACATTTAGCTGTACAGTAATTGTAGCTGGCTGCATTGCTTTTACAATAATAAATTCTGGCAGCAATATCCACAAGGAATTCCAAAGCTTTTGTAAGGAATCATGTCCTGAAGCTATCACAGCTATGTTAAATGAACCTTGGTTACTCCTAACAGTTTCCCAATTTGTTTCTTTTAGTGGTTTTTAAAGTTTTCCTAAAATAACGATGACAGAATAATTCATTCATTTTTCAGAAGTGTCTTCAGGTCCTTGAATAAATAATGAGAGTGATAGCACCTTTCAGGGATGCCTGAAATGACAAGAAAGGAGCTTGCTTAAGTGAGACCAGTTGTACTTACCTATTTTTTTAAAACAGGAAGAACAGAAGAAATAAAAGGCAGAAAAGTAAAAGGCAGGGGCAGGGAAGAGAGTATAGCTATGAGTACTAAACAATAAAAACACCTAAAGGAAACTAACATAAACACTGTCCGATCTGGTACATATACAGTTAATCAGCTATTTATTAAACTGGTCCAGAAGTGAAATATGACTTCTGTTCTTTAGAAAAGCAACATGACCTGTTGTAAGTTAAACAGAATGACAAATAAGAGTCAGATCCTTAAAAAACTTCTCAAATAAATTCAGATATTCATTCTTTGGGCAAGTCACTGCTGGAGTAATGGACAGGTAGGTGTACCAATACGGAAGTGGCATCATCCATCAAAGACAAGAAGGTACAAGAAAGTACAGAGCACAGCAGACAGTTCTAGTAACAGGCAAAATCAGTATGGGTACCCATCCATTTCTTTTCTATTAAAATGTCATTTTCTCATTTATAACTGTCCTATGTGCAATGCACATAGTGGTTATTTCTTTACTGAAAGAAATACACCTGCACAACTGACGCTTATCAGATCATAATTTTGTGCACATTGTGTTAGTACATGAGATGGCTAACACATAGCATTTAATGCAGCAAGTTGCTAGCACAGGTACTTAGTGCCATTAATGGATTTAAATTGAAACCTTGTAATATTTCTTAAAGTCTGCCAAGTGGCAGTCAGATGACAAAAAAACAAAACAAAACAAAAATAATCAGGATTAGAAAAAGTCTGTAACATACACTCTCTGAATTATCAAATAGCATTTGCAACATTAAACCTGAATATTTCAATGCTGTTTCAGCTTTCCTCTCACACTATGATATTACAGTCACT
>NW_010198042.1:12729-28711 GCF_000695765.1 Mesitornis unicolor | reverse complement strand
AAAGAGTAAATATTATTATTATTTTCCTTCAGACTTCATTTAAATATAATTTTCTGCCATGTTTCCTCTATTGAAATTAGCTAACTTCAGTATTCCTTGCTAGTTAGGCCCCTTTCTCTAACATTTGTTTATTACCTTCCATCAGTTCTTACAGCATATCAGAAGAGCACTTAAAGAGATCAAAAGATTTGATGTCACAAATTAGCTTCAATAAGTGACACAGAATAGTGTCTCATCTACAAAGCTTTCTGAACAGTGTATATTAAAGATTAGGTAAAGAAGCAGTTTCATTTCCAAAAATGAACTCTCGAAATTGTAACACAAAACCCAAAATAAACTTTGAAAATGGCTACTTATAGTAATCTTAGTCCAAAAAAAATGCCTGATATAAAGGAAAAACATTCTCATGCCAAGTCCTTCACAGGAGTAAAGTGATCTTGAACTAATAGCTCCTGAGTAAAACCAGTTATGTTCAGTCTATACTGAACCAGTTATGTTTTAGTCTAGGGAAAAAAATTAATAAGAATAGCTCAATGTCTTAGTTATATATGATTCTGGTCTAACCAATTTGAATATTTATATAGAGTAATATTAATTACCTTAAACCATTTCATGGCAAGGTAATCACACACTGCCGAAGATCAAGATACTTGAAATAAAGCTTAACATATCTGCATCGGTTGTCTACCTACAGCAATACTATCTCCTGTGTCATGCTCTGATTTTCTTTTCCATTTTCAAAAATGTTCCTATACACAAAAGACACATGTTTCAAGATGACAACTCTGTAAATGAATTAGTTCTTAAGGGATTTGACAGTTCTTAAAATCTCCGAGAATTCTGGTTGTCAACTTTCTTTAAAACAAGAGGTTTCCAGCTATTGGAGATTTAAAAAAAAAAAAAAAAAGTTGACCAAAGTGTACCATGTAGGTACACTAGAGGAATCCTTAGAAAAAAGGTCTCTTCCCCTCCCACTCCCAAAAAAACCCCCTGACTCATTACTTCTTAGCACATGAATTTGACAGTAATGCTTTCTTTTGCTCCCTTCAAACTTTAACACTTTTAAGTGCTTACTGCAACAGACCTTGGAAACCCAAAACATGATGATGTCCTTGAAACAGCAGGAAGCTGCATACTTCCCTGCTGCATGGGGGCACAGGCAGTTACCTCTGCAGTAGCTTCATTTTTTCCCTCTGAAGCCCACAGCAAACCTTCAGGATTGCCAAGTCTTTTGTGAAGGGAAGGCAGTCAGGGCTCCCAGAGTGGGCAAGCAGTGGCAGCAGGACTTGGCACAGTCCACGTGAATACAGGATGGAAAAAGGGTCAGGAAGCTGCTGATGACTGAGCCCACATCAATGGGACGTTCACGCTCACCCAGAGCTTTCTACGGGTAGCAAAAGTCAGAAGAAGAGTAAAGACTTGAGGATCTCATCAAGCAGCTTCATTTTGAGTGCCCATAGCTTCAGGCGGACTCTTCTCACAGTGAAATATTCAGATTGTTAGTTCTGAAGCATTTCTTAACTAAAAGCTATACAACCGTTGCTGAATAATCCAACACTCAATACAGATGTGACTTTAAATTCCTACTCTAAACAAATAGAAAATAGGTTTCCTAGATGGTATTTTCACAGTTGAAATTTCAGTCTACAAAGATCCTATCTGCAAATTTACTTCATTTGGGCATTTCTGAATTTGTCATCTCCAGCATGTGTAATGTTCTTTTATCAGAACAATCACTCCTAGAGAGGGGATGTTTTACCTTTCGGATACTATTGTGTAGATATTCAGATATTATTCTGGGATTCAGCAGAGCCAAGATAACTGGAGTTTTAAATTGCTTTTGATGTTTCTCACATCTACAGTAATGAACGACATAACTGTTGTGATACATGTGCATCTGAAGGCCATACATACAGCAATTTCAACCCGAGCATTGGGCTGAATGAGAATTACATAGCTGAGAAATACCACAAGAGCAAAAACTGTGAGCAAGAACTAGCTGAGATGCACGAGACAGCTTAGGAAAGCTTAATAAGACTCCAGCTGCACTTGTTTAGGCAAAGCTAATTTCACCTCTAAGATTGAGCTTCTCATTAAATCACTATGTACAAAAACTGACACACATACATAAGTTGATTTTGTAGATTCCATTAAACCAGTTAAGTTTCAGTAAAGCACTAACTCACCTCTCTGGGAAAGATTTCTTGGTGCTTCTCTTGTTAAGCGTGAAACAGCTGAAACATCAAGCTTAGTTGAGAAGCCTCTCTAAGCAGGCGGCCAGTGAAAGCAGTGGTCCCTCCTGGGGACACCTGCCCACCCAGTGAGGGATGGGAAGGGGCTCTTCTGAGCAGATACACAGAAAAACTCAAAGCAAAGGCCAAGTTCATTTTGTCTGTGTACCACCATTTGACTTGAAAATTAACTACCTATCTTTGTAAGAGAAATGCTTAGGGATTTGCTCAGGTGATATACCTGAGAGAATAAAAACTGCTATAACAAAAACTGGTAGCATCATTTCAGCAAGCACCTGCAATCCTAGAGGGGGTAATGGCCACTTCCAGTTTTGTCAGCATTAAGCTACCTACAGGCCACATCAGGGACTTCAAAAACTGTTTTACTAAATGCAGCTATGAAAAAGTATCATGCCAGATCATACCTCTGATAATGCCAGAGAACAAGTGTTTTGCAGCCCTCATTGGGAAAACAGTATCTTCTCTGTGTTGCCAAACCCCAAGGAATATTCAACTGAGCTTTAAAGGGACATTCACTAATTGTAACCAGTATTATTTGATAGACATTCAGGGATAGCTTGACATGATTTAAGCAGACAAGACTAATACACCACAGAGTCTTGACTTTTCAAAGTCAAGTCATAAAGCCCAAAATCTCTTCCACTTAGCAGACGTTGTGTACCAAAAGACCTAAAATCCAGTACAAGAAAATCTGACTGTTGATCCATACAGTTCATCATGAACTTAAAGGCAGCAGCAAACAAATCCTGCATGAGGACACATCTACAGAACTCCATCAAGGTGCCAGATGTCTGCTGCATTCTCAGCTCCCTCTTCAGTACAGGAGATAAAAAAGATTGCCAGACTCAATAGCACCTTTACAGAATGCTTGAGTACTTGAGTTTGAAAGGAAGATTCCGACTGTCAAAATTTCCTTACAGATAATCTCTGCACATATTTGAAGAGCACAAGGCTGGAAAATTTACAGCCATTCTTGTAGATTAAGATGACAACTGAACCCAACTAATCATGAGTACTGTCATTTGATCCATGTCATAGCTCACTAAGGTGGCTGCATTTGGAACTGGCCTAGGAAGGGTTAAATCAGCTGTCACTTGGTGAAATTCTAACATTGACTTTTATGTAGATAGTTGGCTACAAAAAGCAATGAAAAACTGTGGTGGCATTAATTGACCTTTCACCCACACCTGATGTCATCTGACAGAAAGACTGTTAACTCAGTCTGCCACTCTGCTCTCACTCTGATCAACTAAATCATCTGTGATATTAAAAACAAAAGCCCTCTCTATACCTACCTTGGCAATAAGTCTCATGAAAACATTCGCTGTTGGATACGGTTTTGAGTTTGCACCAACATTTTACAACTGTGATAAATCACTATTACTATGGTTTGTGGCTGGTTATCTTAAATGTAAATGAAATCCCATTTGCATTTATGGCTTGTACTCCAAAATAAGATGGTTACTCTTGTGAACCTTTTACAGACTATTTTCTAAATTTGATTTCAGAACTTTAAGGACCTACTGCTAGCATTGGAGCCTAAAATCAGATACCTCCACACCTATAGCATCTGTTCGGGTTCAACTATCAAGGAAGAGGGAGGAGGGGAATAATAATAATAAAATAGCAAAATTTATGCAGAGAAACTTCCTGAAATACTTTAGAGTTGAACTGAATCAAATACCAATCTCATTTGGAGAATGTCAACAAAATATAAAAACCATTCAAAATGCAGTTAACACGACCTGACCGAACAATAGAAGTATCTTCAAGATTTTATAGATTTCACCACAAACACTGTGTCTATAAAAGATTAGTGCTTTTAAAAATGGCAAACTTGGAGAGAGTTCCTTTTTCTTCAATTTATCTCTATATTACATATTTATAAAGCTAGTGACATTATTAAATAGCAAGCAATACAAGTTATCAAATGTCCTTTCATATGACTATAAAGCAACAATGGTAAGGATGCTCTGTACATTGTACTTTGCTATTTGCCATTTTTGTGGTAGACATAAAAGACATCTCTTTTATCTCGGGTATTATTTCTGCTTTTGTACCTTTACAGACTGAAAAGAATAGTTTTAAAAGAGGTTTAAAAAAAATAAAAGAATTACTTCATACCAGGGCCTGCCACTTTCAATCAGGTTGAATTATACTGATTTAATACTTGTTTCTGCCACTCTTACTCATTTTTAATATCACTAACTAGCTATGCAAGTCTCACTGAAATCTAGAAAGTCAGTTTATAAACGTATCTTTCACATTTCTAGGTAATTGCTCACCAAAATAAGTTCTGCAGAGAGACAGAGTATTTTCAGAGTATCTATTTTACCACAGCAAAGTATCAACCTATGTGCCTTAGAAACCATCATAAAAATAAGCTCTTGCCTCAGCACCCGAGAAGTCTCTCTCCACCTACAGCAAAATGTGGAAGAGAGGTCCTGGTCTACAGACAACAGCCAGAATGAGGTCAGGGTGAGAAGACCCAGACACAGGCAACTGAGGCAAATACTTAACTGGATCAGACTGAAATTATAAAAGTTAATTCACTTTTTGTCATTTTGTCACACCTTTTAGATTTCAGTATTCTCTTCAGAAATGCCTGAGAGCACGATGTTTCAATTAATGTCTCACCAAGCTTCAGCATATTCACTATGCTCAAATGAAGAGCAGATTTAGTAACCTAATGAGAGGTACCCCACTTTAACTACTTGATCACCCTTCTTCTAAGGCATCCATGGTTGTAATTTTACCCAAATGATACACCAGAACTATAAAAAGCTTCTTGGCCTAAAATCTGGATCATCTCACTCCCATCTGTAAATCATCAGCTAACCACTGGCTAGTCAGCAGTTACACATTTTAGGTAGCAATAATTTTAAAAAAAAATATATTCAAAATTACTGTGGTCTTTAAGAGGCATGTAAGCATAAGATAAACAGATTTCTTATTTAGTTTGAATATGACTTAAATGTCATCATCTGTATCAATAAGTTTACACAGTACATGTGACAATATTTCATTTATATTTCTTTAAGCTTGCAACAAGATTTTATAAGCTGTACTAGCCCAAGGCATGTAACATTCATAAGACGAGTAGAATTTCTAGCTGTATAGTTTATACTGCCTAATTTTGTAGCTGTACAGTTTCAGAAAGAATGAGCAGCAAAAATCAACTATGAACCACCACTAGCCTCATTCATTCCCAAAAGAATTATCACTTAAAGAAGTGAAAATTCCGAAATCTTGCTTTCTAATATACAGCATAACTTAAAAATAAAAAAATACAATGTTTGCTTTCTGACTGGACTTGGTACTTTACATCCTTCACTCTGTTCCCCGGAGAAGACTATCAAGCTCCTAATAGTTCCATAAGATCAAAATAAAAGTGGAGCCATGCTGCTTTGGAATGTTAAGTCTGTAAACTAGGCAAAGCATATTATATGCTTAGGGGTGGTTTTGATTCTATAACAAAAGAAATTTAAATTCCTAAATCCTATGGTGTTATTATGAAACTTCACGACAGTTTTCTAAACTTCAACAATGTGCCTTTATCTTTAAATTCCTTCAGCTTTCCTACTATGTTTAAAGAGAAAAAACTTTCATAAGGCTGATTAAAATTTTCCTGAGCTATATAGTTTCATAAATGTTTTCATGAAGAAAGGAGCTCTTGAACTTGAGATGGGCAGCTTTTGAATCTAGAAATTCAATTTCCTTAGAGAATATCTGAAAACCACATTACAGGAAGCTATGGTTCCTGACTTAAGGGAAGTGGACAGAAGGAAAAAGTAAAATAACAAAATGTGCAGCCAACCTGAACCTGCCAAAAAAATCAAAATAAATATTACCCTGCATATATTGTCTTGAGCACACATTATATTAAAATGCAGTTGACATGCATAAATAAATAAAAAAGGTATGAACTTTGCTTAATATGTCAACACGTAGCAAATTATGAAAATAAAACCATAAGCTAGCTACCTTTATCAGCACTCATGAGTTTTCTTTCATTTTCCTAACATTTAAAATTAATTTCTGATTGCTTTTGTTAGTAAACAATACACAAATATAGGAGTTATCTTGTTGATTGCTTTTGTTAGTAAACAATATAGAAATATATTAATTATCTTGCTGATTGATATATTTTATTGTACATTGACAACCCAGCTTCTGAATGTGTGAGGTACTGCACACTTCGAAAGAATGACAAAACCCCCACAGCGTTTAAAGTCTGTCCTCAATAAGCTTATTACTCCATAACATCAATTAATGTATGCCTGCAGCCCTTTTAATCTACTCCAGTGTAAACAGATTTTCTCATCATACATTTTCTTTTCCAAATTTCCTTTTAAAGCATTACATTACCTGCTTTGACAGTTTCAATCCCTGCATTTAGGTAGAGTTTACGTAAGAATTAGTTGGTTTTACCAATTCTGTCTTTCATATCAACTAAATTTACTGCTTCACTTAGGTAGAAAGAACTTTGTCTCTAACCATTTAATCTGTTTTTATTTTATTATATCACTGTGGTAAACTTTTTTGAAAATAATGCTGTTTTCATAAGTAATATTTGTCCCATTATATTTTACTTCCTTCACTTCAACTCCTCTCCAATCTCATTAAAAGATTCCTCTTAAGTTTAGTGCTTATTATAACCTGTCAATGTATTTGTTTGCTCTTTATGCCGATGTATCCATGTTATTCACTCCTTACTTACTAGGAATTTTGTCTCTAATCACCCTCCAAAGTTCAGAATATTGAGGTTTTCCAGTTTCATTTGTGTCAAAAAGAGGTCTGAAGGCCTATAAGTAGACTTTATATAGTCCATGTGTAAAAGTTTCAGATGAGTTTTTTTGGTCAGAACTCCAAAATATTATCAGAGCATAGAAAAGGAAAAATTGAAGCTTTGTCTTTTCCTGTTATTGGAATCAGTAAAGTTATTTAAATGGAGAGCTGTTACTGTTTTTTAAAAGAGAAACATTGTTATATTCAAAAATTTATATAAAAAAAGTTTAAGTAAAAATTATATTTCTAATTCAAGAGTGCCTTATAGGTGAATAGTGATTTTTCATTAGCACTCAGCAGATACAAGTGCAAAATGTGAACAGTTTAAAAATACCAAGTGTGGATCAAATTCTGCCAACCCTTATGCCTGCCAAGAATAACATTTCTTCCCCAGTATACTACCAGGTTTTGGCCTTACTTCTTCTCTTCTAAGAAATAAAAACACATTTTTACTTTTTCTGAGTTCAATGCATAAAGCATCTAGTAAAAGTATCAAAAATTACATTATTACATATGATATTGACTCATATGTGTTAAGAAATAGCCTTGCCACTAAACTATTTGCAAATATATCCTTTATTTAATTCTCTTCTCTCCTAACATAGACAATCAAAATCCATGTTCTTACAACTGTATCATAATAAAATTCAAGATAAATTTGATATATCAGCATCCAAGAGGTTTATTATTTCTTCATACTTAGGCTTGAAATTTTTCTCTGAAGTTTTATTCATTGGGACTGTTCGCTTCTTTCTGGGGAATCATTTTCCTGGTCTCCAGACTTTCAAAATATTATTACTATGATTAACATGTATTTGACGACTTGATATTTCTGCATTACCTTCAAAGTCTACTGAATATCTTGTACAAATCAACTTATTAGTGGGATAAAATGACTGAGGCAATCTCAGAACCATGTTGACCCAATATAGCAATCCAACAGCTATCATTGTATAAATCCACCCAAAAATGGTATGATTTTGTTCTTCAGAAAGAACTGCAGAATTGAAGCAGCACTTAAAAATCTGTGATAATTTTAGTAGATTTGCCTCCCCTCCAACTTCTCAGATTATTTATGAAATCCAGCATATCTTCATGCTACTTTATAAATAAAAAATCATAACTACTTTTCATGCAGAAACAGTTGAATCACCATAGCATATGTGTTCACATCCATCACATTCTTATCCTTAACGGACATTGAGGACGGCACCTGTTACTTTTAATACATAAGTAACCATCTGAAGACATCACTGTCACTGTTCTGATGCTTATTTTCTCATCAGAACCTCTGTCTCAAAATCAACACTTCAATGCAGAGAGTGGCCACAGGGAAGGAAGCTGCTTTTTTCAGTTGGGATCCAGTCAGGAATGGACTTCCAAGCTGATCAAGGCAGACCCAAAACCTTACTGAAACAGGATGTGATCCCAGCTTCTTCAGAAGAGTCATGGGAATGACTGACTAGCAAACACATTAACTGGGTAAGAGCTTCCCAAAAGGCAAAACAATGCACAAGCATTTTTCTTAAGCATGTTACATATATTCTAATGTGCAATTACTAAGTACTCCTGTGGCTGGCAGTTTTACTTTTAGACTTAATTTGCTGTAGGTACTAGGCCAGACTAGACCATCTAGCAACATCTAAGATAAGTTTTGACTTACACCACTCCAGCAGAAAAGGAGAATAGAGGGGGGGAAATAATAATATTTTTTAAAGTACTTTCCAACCATTTTCTGTGAACTACAATTATTTTGGAAACAGAGAAACATATCAGTTCCCTCTTCCCAGCTAATGGAACTTCACATGAAAAGCAACCTGTAACAACTTGAAAATTAATGTATTTATTTAGAGATTATAAATTTAGAATATGCAACCCTGAAGGGGCCAATTTCAAAGGTGTCCTGCAGGGCTGGTTGAGAGGCAACAGTGACAACTGAAACTCAAGTCTGAGACCCTGTAAATGGCTTAAACATAAACTAGGACAATCCTAATCCACTGAATTCTGACCTGGAATAGTACAAGACAAATTCTCTGATGACATAACACTACTTATGATAATTTATTTTTTACAACAGAAGAATATTTGATCTACATGTGTCAGTTCAAATACTCCATCTATCTTACATGTGATATAACATGATATTAAAATTAAAGTTCACTGTAGGAAATCAATCTAATATAAATTAATCTGTCTTAAGAATCCATTACGCATTCAAGTCAGAAGATTGTTGGAGGTCTTAAGCAACAGCTGTGGTTAACCTGTTTCTTGTTTTGCTGTTCCAGAGTTCGTCCTTTTTACCCAGCCAGCCTTTTGATTTATGTCCTGGTCATCAGCTGAAGTAATAGGAAATCATAATATTGCAAGACACAAAGCATTCTGAAACTAGAACTACTTCCTTTCCTTCTCAAATACCTTAACCATTTCAAAATGCACAATCCATACTACTGGCAGACAAAAATAAGTTGATTTTTAAAAATCCTTCTGAATGCCTCTTATAGTGCCATAATTTCATATTATATCCAATAAAACTTTCCGTGAACATTTCAGAACTGATCCTGGTAAATATCCACTTCATCCCAGGCACTTGCAACGTGTACAATTAGTTCACTTTCATGAGCTCAGTCATGTCCTAGTATAAGCCAGAGATGCACAAAAATACTATATGAGCTATCAAGAACACTGAGAAATTTTGTGTGCAGAAATAATGTAGAATCCCTCTGAATTTCTGAAATTATCTGTAAAACCATGTCAAGTCATTTTCAAGTATGTTGACAGGGCTGTGAGTTGACCAGAGCTTTGAAGATCAACCTAGTCTGTTTCCTCCCCAAAGAGGACTCAAAGGGTTTTTAACTATGGAAAACAGAATAGAAATAAAAAGCACAGAACAGAAATAAAATTTAATCCAGAACTCCCCCTGGTCATTGTTTCCACAGTTAGTTGGGGAATTTGGTAGAGGGACTTTGTTTGTTTGTTCGAGAACTGGATTTTGGAAATTCATTGCATTTGGCTTGTATCAAAATCTGCATCATCCCTTCTGGTCTTTCAGCAACCACCATAGTGTCCCCACGCTGGTGTCCTGTTGAGTTCAGGACACAAGCACGCTTTGAGGGAAATCCTGCTTGTGCCCCACTTCTGCGCTTTTGTTCGCAGCACAGAACAGCCTCTGAGTGCACTGATCTGATTTCTTCCAGGTGAAATCAAATACAAGCTCTGCTCCAGGAATGCATCTAATGCCTTTCAGACGGAGAGCAGCATTCAGACCAGAGACCAGACTAGAGCCGGTCTGAAATTAAACACACACACTCCCTCTCATCCCCAAAATATGCATAACAACATTCTACAGCAGCATGCAGTACTACAAAGTAACAACTGAAACCTCTCTAGGATGGACATCCAGTCCTCAGCACCAGCTCTTTTACCCCACAGATCCACAGCGCTGCATTCATTGAAGTCCTGCACAAACGTCCTCGGCTGTCAGGCACCACCACCCCTCCTGCTTGGCTGGTCCCTGCCAGGTATCTGGAAATCCCAGGCAGACAGCCAGTTTTGTCTGACAAAATTTCCAGGCAGATTAAGGCACCATACCTTCTCACCCTCAAGCATCATCACAGCAGCATTTATATTTTATGTAATGACAAGGGAAAGGAAATACTTCCTTCTGGTCACCACCAGCCCCCATCCCAGGGCATGTCAGGTGAAAATACACACAAAAGACCAGCAGATGCTCAATTAATTTCCTTATACATTACTGAGCTTCCACGCTTGGCAGGAACTTCTTGGAAACACTGAAAATCCATGACAAGTGACTTCCCCCAGACCCCTCACTCTCAACACCTCTGTCATAAGCCCTACAGACCATCCATTTGGTCAAGCTCAGGAAAGGAATGCAGTGATACTTTTGATTATTATCAGGAGATATTGCCATTTTATCATGTTATTCATGACTTTTATGCATAAAAAGAATAAATTGTTTGACCATTTCACTTACAACATGTGCAAGAAATCCAGCATAGTAGTTCTTCCAGTAGTTCTGGAAGAAAATAGTAATAACATGGTAGGTACATGTGAAAACGCAATAGGACTGAAAGAAAGTGTAGATGAATCATTAAGCCTTCTCTCTGCAAGTAAAGTGTTCATTATTTACTCAAGGGATGGTATTTCACTACACTGACAATATTTGGCTGAGTCTATATTGTATTTAGCAGTTTACAAGTTTCCTACAAGCTCTGCATCACCACTGCTCTCTCTCATTTTTCTCCCTATCCTTCAAAAATAATAATCCTGCAACCTAAATTCATACTTTTCAAATTACAGAATTTAGAGACATAGACTGATGCTCCTCTGGGCCAATACTAACTCAGTAAGGAATGGTTTTTTTATATTGAATGTCACTTCTGAACAACTTCATCTTATCAGCACAAAAATGATAGATTGAGCTATCAAAATACAACATGAACTTTGATTCCACAAATCATTTGTATCATAAATATAACAAAATTTTCACTTATTTCAACTACACACCTGAAACAACAGCTATTACAGATAAAAACGGCTTAAATTTAGCTTTAGACCAGACTACAGATTCTTGTAAGTGCTAAAATTAAGTCAATTAGGGTAGTTAAACCAGAAAACAAATACTATAATATTACATTTTTGTCACAGACTATGCAACACATTTCTTCTGCATACCTTCAAATTTGTATTTTTGAGTAACTTCAAAAATAGCAAAGTAATGAACATTATTTTAAAAATGGATCTTGACTTGAATACTGGACTAATTACGTATAGCTACAGAAAATGGAAATTCATCGCTCTCACACATGATCAAAAAGGATCTGTTGATGTATTTCTGTCAAACCAGTATGAGTTTCCCCTTTCTATATTCATTACAGTAAAATAAGATTTTATTCACCTTGAAAGAACACCGAACAAGTTCTGCACTCTGTGTTCTTGACACGAGTCCCAAAACCTGCAGCTATCACTCTCACCACGCTCATAATTTAAATGCCTAAATAAAGTACTGTACAATTGATTTGTACCCGGAAGAATTAAATTCAGAAAAAACTTGGTTTAAGTCATTCAATATCTTTCTATATTATTAGAAATCCCTAGAGTATAAATTTTGCTAGTCACATGCCAGCTCCTGTTGACAGTTTGTATTTTCTCAGCTTGGCTGTTGTCAAGCTGCTGTTTTATTGACAAAAACATTTGGATATATACTCCATCAATGCTGCATAAATACATATCGTATTAAATAAGACTAACAATCTTTGATCAAACATGCTGTACCATAATACTGTCACACACAGATCTCATTAATGGTGCCATTAAACTGATGCAACTTAGAAAGGCTTCTTCTGTGAAAAAGTAACCTGTTTGCAGAATGGGCAACAATCATTTTTACCAACATCAGACTATCAGGATAGCATTTGGAGACACTACAGATGGGGTAAAAAGCTCTAAACAGAGCAAGGGAACAGCAGCTTCCTTTAATGCCTGCAGCATGGATACCATAAAAACATTTCAAGATCCTGCTACTGAATTCTGGCAAAGGACTTTGCTCTTGAATACTTTTATAATAGTTTGCACACTGTCCAGGAAAAGTCAGTCATGCAGTTTTAAGTTACTGAGGAGAAAAAACATTGCTGGTTTTAAGCAGTGTTGGTTTTTGAATTATTTTTTTATTTATTTTTAAGCAGCTATGCATCATACTCTAATTTAATTCCAAATGATTAGTGGGAATGTTTTACAAAGCAGAAAGCTGGAAGCTAGCTGCATTGTGAAATCCCTCACAAATATCTTCACTTTAAAAATTGAAGCAGCAGTAACAATTGTCTAGAAAGCATTTGTGATTAAAAGAATTGCCAACATGAAGATTTCTCCTTTCCCCTAATACCTTGAATTACTCCTTTGGGTCTAGAATTTTGGTGTAATAGAATGCATATACTTGTAACTGTTACACAATAGATTATCCATCAATAATACAAAAATAATCGTAGATTACATAGGAATTTACTAGTGAATTCTCAGGGTGATTAATATGTTCTTTCAAACAGTTGTCATTTCAGTAAGTAAAACATGAATTTCAAACACACAAGGTTCTCCGATTAGGTGTAAACTTGATTGAAAGCAATGTAGAAAGAGCAGACATCTAACTTCTTTAGCCTGTCTTTATAAATTATAACGTACTACTTTCGTTGTTGTATAAATTATGAAAAGTACTAAGAACCACCAAGAGGAAATCTCTTTAATATGGCTAAAAGGTTGCACTTCCTAGTACAGGAAAGAAACAGTGCCAAATTACAGAAGTCACTTTTTTTTTTAAATTTAAAATACAGAGTAGAGGGGAAAACTTCAAAAAACAGTAGCTACTGAAACATTAAACTTAATGAGTGACTTAAAGATCAAAGGATGGTAACATTCAAATCACAAAGCTCTTCATGACTTTCATCTCTGCAATAAAGCTGCTATACACTGACTTAGAGCTAAAGTGGTTTTTAGCACCATCCCTTTTACCAACACCTATCACCCAATAAAAATCCTACTGTCAGCAACAGACAGTGAAAATAGAAATATAGTTCATTAAAGAAGCATGTGGACACAGTCTGATTATTTTCAAACTGCAACTTCTTATGCTAATATATTTACTGAACTTCTTTGTTGTCAATATTTTGTAGGTAATGAGGTGAGGATTACATTTGAAGTAGAAATAGAATTTGTTGTGTAACAACAAGTAGTAAACAAACACCATTAAAATCTCTGGGTTTGATATCTCAAGAGTTAAATTAGAGTCAGAGTATTTGGCAGAATTCAAAGCAGAACTATTCACAGATGAAGTACACCTGGTGAACACGTTTGCCAGTGTCAAGCCAAAAGACACTTGGAAACTATCGAGTGTTGAGTATTTCCAAATACACAGTGTACTACTGTGCAGTCAACAAAATTATTTTGATACTCTCATGATCCTACTTCTGTATTAAAAAAATGAGTCACAAGTATTATGCTAGACTGGCAGCTTCTCCCATACAGAAAGAAACATTGTATAATCTCTTGATATTTCTAAGTTCATATCCAGAAACACTTAATTCACGGTCTTGGTAGTATACATATGTGTGAATACACATTAAAAGGAAGTTTTCAACAGTTCATTTAATGTTCAGAAGAGAACAATGTGATCATATCACATAATTCAAAGAACCTCTCCCAGTAAAAGCTGCATCAAGCCACTAACTTCTTATTGAGCTTTTACAATATTCAGTCTTAATTTAAGAAGTGATAAAGTATCCATTACAGTTCCTATGTCTTCCAAAGGTTAATTATGCTCACTTAGATTTCCACTGGCATTCTTATTCTGAATGTATTTGGTTTGAGTTCTCAATGACTTAATGTCATTATTTTCCAAATTACATTATCTTTTATATCAGACATCTTTTTTTCTGTGTACACACCTATGGAACATGATCAAATAATATGTTAAACAAGTAAAAGAGATTTATGATAAGACCCCTTAATTCTGCTTTGGGATCCAAGATGGTATTATCAGTGTACTTTTAGTAATATCACACCAGGAACAGATGTTTAACTGATTATGCACCATTATAATTAACTGCTTTTCAGTGACACAATTTTGGAACTGTTTTCTGGAACGTGCAAGTGCAAACTACTTTCTTTGTTCTGGATATATGACAGTGTTCTTGGCCATGTTAAAATGAATGTTGATCTATTGAGTCCAGCTTGCCGAGTGATAACGGTTACTCTACAGAACTGCCCCAGGCTGTAATCTTTCCTCCTGACTGTCTTCTTAGAACTTTATTTTCCATCTGGATCATGAATAAATATCATCAGGGGCATGTTAGACAGAAGACTTTAGCTCACTGTCCTGTCTTTGACAGTGGTCAAGAGAAGATACATGAATATAAAAGCTACACCAAGACTCTCTGCAGCTAGCCTACTTTTTAGTTCTTATGAAACGCCAGTTCAGTAATTTGCTGTTGCCTCCTCAGTCCTAGACTACAGAAAACAGTGAATAACCTTCCCTATTCACTTTTAATGTATCGTAGAGGTTTTCAGGATAAGACTCCCTCAGCTATTCACCATTCCTCACACACAAGATTTTCTTTGCATATTTCTGTATCTTTTCTTATCCTGGTATGCCCTTTTTGACATGGAAGAACCAGAACTGTACACAGTGTCCAAGATGCAGATGCACCACTGTGTGCACACACAGTGGGAATATATTTTATACTGTTACTAGTGTTGTTTACCACTGAGCTATTATTTCCATAGGGTGTATGGTACCTCCAGAGTATCCCTCCAACAAATAACAAGTGTCTAGTTCAGTTAATCAATGCATAAGTTCAAATGTTCCTTACACTCTTTTTCACTTAGAATTTATCAATACTGAATTTTATGTTGATTTTATAGGAATCTTCTTTTTAATCACAGAAAAGTAAAGGGAGAAAAGACTAAGACAGCTAATGGAGTGTTCATAAGTTCAAGACATCAACTCATATTCTCACCACTGCTCCAATTCATTATTCTTTTAAGCACTGGAAAACTAACTATAATAAAACGTTATTTGTTCAGTGATCAATACATCTTTTTTTGCAGAATAACTTCTATCACAATATAGTGCAAAACCAGACAAAAAAATACCATTTCAAGCTAACATTTGCAAGCTCAAAGTGAGCAGCCATTTCCCATTAACCACATTCTCATTCAGGACTGGGGAATCCATCAGCATCCTCTGTGGCTGCATGACAGCCTTCAACTCCAACTAGCCATCAGCAACAGACACATTTGTCCAGACATGCAGAAAGGGCTTGGCAGAGCAGCTCCGTCTCTGACAACTGGGCAGGATCTCTCTGCAAGCTCTGTAAATCTTCAAACCATACACACAGACTGATAGAGGAAAGAAGTTATCTGAATTTTAAGCATTT
>NW_010198042.1:0-12698 GCF_000695765.1 Mesitornis unicolor | reverse complement strand
CTGAAAGAAGAACTGATCCAGTTGATGGGGTGTATCTCACGATAACATTGCTAATCATCTCCTCTTTCAGGGTCAACCTAGCAGACATTAGGCACTCTGAACGGTCAACAGTGGCAAGGGCTTTTCCACTAGAGGCTCAAGGATAGGGCTTTCCTGCTGGTCAGTTCCTGGAAAGTGGCTCCCATAATTTACAGTTTATTTAAAAAACCACACACACCACATTAAAAAGCAGTTAGCAGTATGGCAGGAAATCAAGAAAATGGCGCCCAGAGACAGGAATGAAAAATAGGCCTTGTGGCCAGCCGACCTAGAACTATTGGATGTTCTGAAAGCATCAGCCTTGTGCTTGTTCCCTAGAGATAATGTGGAAAGACTATCTCAAGGAAGGCATATTACAAAAAGACTACTTCTAGAGTAATCCAGTTAAAAATAACATTGTCAATATTTCTACCTTTGTTTCCCTTCAACCCAAAAATCCAGCCACAAAACAGGAATTTTTCAAGTTCTAGTTTCTTCTACACATTTCCTGCCAGTCTCAGATTAATAGAGTGGTGACCCATAATCAGTAAGTAACAAAATCTGAACTATTATTAGCACGTTATAAGGCTTTGAGCTGTGAACTAAAGAGCACACAGAAAGACAAAACTGAAACTTAACTCAAGGGAAGTGGTGATCAGCCAAGCCACACTGCAGTCTTTCAGCACAAGTATAATGCCAGCATCAATACCAATCTAAATTATTTGTAACAGATTTAAAAAAAAAAAGAACCAATCAACCAGCACTCTGTGCCTTTTAAAGCCATTTACCTCCTCCAACACTTTTTTCACTGGCATGCTGTTATTGCAATTTAATGTTTTTTTTTCCTCAGTCATACCTTCTCCCTCTCCCCTTTCATTATGCCAACTAAATGGAGCACAAAATACTGGCCTCAACACATAAGGAAAACTGAAGATGCACTTATTGCTCAGGAATACAGACGGAAGCAGGAAAATCTATCAATCTGCCATGAGAAAACTAGGCCAACCAATGAGAAAGCTGACTTGAAACTTTTATTCATTTTTCATCAATCCAAAATGTTAAAAGCAGTAGTAGAGCTTCTTTTCTTTTTCCCCTAGAAGACCAGTGGATTTCCCCATGGATTGATTTTAATGACTTTGGTTATAAAAAAAACCCCTAACTACCACTGCTCTCTTTTCACAAACTTAAGCACAATATTGAAACTCAGAAAAAAACAAAAGGAAACCATACCTTGCCAGCACGCAGTTAAGCTTTGGCACTTTGTGATGCAAGCACAGGGAGCTGGCACAGGTTCTGGGGAGGGCTGGACTGAACCATGGAAGAAAAATCCTGTTTGGATGAATTGAGATGAGAGAGAGAACCCACTCTGAGTTAAGATGGCAGCTGGAAGACCCTTGTGGGAAATAACACACTCCTACTCTATCCTAGGCACCTGCTTTTAAACACTTCTATACTGGAGACAGGGTACAGGGGTATCTCATGGCTGTTTGGTCTGGTCCAGGGCAGTCACTCGCATATTTTTATTGATGATCCAGACTGCAGAAAATGAAAAGCTGTGTACCCATAAACATTTTTAAAGTCCATGTAGCATATTTTTACAGATTCCAAAACAATATTAGCAACTGAAAATTCATATGAAACAGCAAAGCAGCAAGTAGAAACAGCCAAAAACCCCAACTGCCCCACAGTTCTTCAGCCTGAAGCTTCTTCAGAAACTTTATTAGCTACTCCAACTTCAAAAAAGAAACACCAGCCAAGTGAAAAGGCTTATAGACTAACCAACCATACGGAACCACTGGCTCAACATATAATTTAATACCACCATTCTGACAGCTACTTTCAGAGAAAAACAAAACAAAACAAAAACACTTGACTTCTGTGGCTTTTAATAAATTATTACTTGAGGGATTTTATATGTTTAAAACAATCACTCTGCCTCAGTTAAAGCAGTGATCTAGAACTAGCATTAAAAAAATTACTTGCTCTATCTAATCTATTCCAAACTGAGGCTTGGCATCTAATCTCTCTTCATTACCAAATAGCTTGGTAACCAAGTATTCCATTCGTAAAGTAGCAATAATAACAATATCAGATAGTTGACGTGAGTTCTTCAAAGGTACCTACAGAAAATAAAAACTTAAATAGCATTTAATTGCAAGGAAATTCAAGCAACCAACTCCCCTAGTCTTATTAATAATACATGAAAATAAATGGAGGATATTTTCATTTAAAGTAATTTTGTGCAATTACCAATACTGCTGTACTATTCATTCAAAAAAGATGCCACCTAGCCAGCAATTTACTGTTTAACTGTGTAAAATTGTTATGAAGACCATTTTATGGACCAATTCACTAATGGACTAGTTATTAAATATAGTCACAAATTAATTAATAAGAATTGTTTCAGAACAAAAAGTTTATTAGAAGCAGGTTTATAATGATAATAAATAAACATGAAGTACTTTAAAGCAGTAACTTCATTTGCTCTAAATTCAGAAGATTAGAATTTATTACATTTATTTAGCTCCTGGATATTCTTTGCTTCATCAATCTATATTTGTTGACTCTTTACATTGTTATTTATAACAGGTAGTTGTGCAGAAAGTGGAGAGAATTATGAATAGTACAACAATAAATTACCACTAATGTGGGGGGCTTTCCACATTCTAAGTGTTAGGAATTTCATTATTCATCCTCCTATTGTAGAAGTAAAGGGAAAGACAAAGAAATGTGTTTGAAAAATTATTTTCCACTTTTCTGCAAATCTCTTTTTCTTTTTTTTCCTGTTTAAACTAAAGACATCAGTGCTAGAATATCTGCTATAGCTCCATGAGGACTAGCAAGTATATAAATGCGCCAGGTAAGTGTTTACTTAACATGAACAGCAATGGGCATTCATTTAATACACGTTAAATCACACTAATAGATTAATACCAAACATCTACAACTGATGTCATGTCATCTTCTGATGTTCATATCTCAAATGCTGTCCTCCTCTGCTCTTTCTCAGGTATACTTAGGGTTCTTAAAAAACAGGTCCTCAAATCCTAAGAACTTAATGTGACCTTATCAGCATTATTGCTAAAGGAGGAAAGGAAAGCAAAGGAAAGCATGACCATTGGAAAAAACAATCACCTTAAACATGGCATCCTGCTCGCACTGGATGAACTTACATTCTTAACTGAAGACTCCCAACATTAAAGAAAGAAAAAAGTACAAAACTTCCCTCTGCAAGTTTCCTATATGATATAACCAAGGGAAAGATCTGATTAACTTTTGGAGAGTCTCCTGTTACCAAACATGGAGGAAAAACTATGCATAAAGAACTAACTACAGATATTATTGTCACATGCACCAGCAGTTTAACAGCTACCAGAATATCTGGTGGTGTAAGTCCCACAGCTCGACTCCATTTTCTGAGCACCATATAATCCAAATTCCTTTAAACAATCATGATATTGTACTTTGAAGAGTTACCCGAAGCATGTAACAAAATGTTACCATTCTCCCTCTACAGATAATTACCTTGCTACAGATGTCCCCATCAGGGACTCTAGTAATAAATAAGTTTAATGATGAAAATGTTGGTACAATGCAATTAAAAAAATGTGTGCCCAACACAAAAGCCTCATAATGATGACATTCATTGCCAAGGGAATAATGTGTTGTTTTCTTCCAATGGAAAGCACACTTTTACATTGTGCACTTTGACTGTTTCCTGTATTCCTTATGTAGTATGGATGGAAAATTGTGGCTTTTGTAAAATTAGTATGCATCTGTCAACTGCTACAGCCATAGCTGAGAACAGTCCATTAACTTGATCTAATTTAAGCTAAAAATATATGACAAACTTAAAATGTGAATAATACTAGATATATCACAGGAAAAAGAAATTGAGTAGGCATAGATTTGCCTACATATTGAAAAGTTTAGCTTTCTGACTCAAGAACTGCAAGAAGAATAACAGCATACATCAAGATTTGATCTTTACCACTGTAATTATTTGCATTATACACATTTTGCAGTTTTGGAAGGACAGTTACAATAATGTTTAAATGTTGTCACAAAGGTGTAGAGAAAACTGGAAATTAAGCTTTTCCTCTTCCCTTCTAAACAATGCACAACAGTGGAGATGGAAAACAAATCTGATCACTGTGATTGTTCCCTCTGATCACCAGCAACATGTCTGGTAGGTCAATATAAAATTACTGCTTGACATAACCACATTCAGGCTTCTCCTCTACTCTGCTGGCTGCAGTTTTAATGCTAAACTCTGTAAGGAGACAGAGCTAGAGATTCAAACGTTTTTCGTGTTTATAAGTTGTGTAATGGGATCAACTCCATCTGCCTGGCCCCAATTCCAGGCACTGCTGAACTCCAGGACTTAACTCAGATCTCTCTGAGGATTCATAACGTCACTCATTTCAGTTCCACTCAGTAAGTTCAGGAAAGAAGGATAAAATGAGTCAAGGATCAAAGGTGATGAGGGAAGACTTAATGGAAGGTTTTAGAAAAGGAGAAGGAACTGGAAAGTCACACAAGACTAAAAAAGTGGTGGTGATTGTGAGCTGGAAGCAGAGGTAGCAGCACACGGCAGAGAAAGTGCAGAGACTGGCAGAGAAGTGGAGGATGTCAGAGGACCAAAAGCAGAGCTGATGAGGAGAGAGAGAGAGAGGGCTTTTTTTTTTTCCTTTTTTTGAAATGCATTTCTAGCAAACAAAATGCACAAAAATAAGGTGCAGACAAGAAGGAAAAAATGGAGAGAAGTATAAATCTAATAATCATAATAATAATAAAAGGAAAGTGCAGAATTAAAAGGTTCTGGGTATAATGGTAGGTAGTCCACACACAGAGGAGGGCCCATAAAAGACAAAAAGAATTAAGCATTTTTCTTAGCATGCAAAGCTCCCCTGATAGGGCACATCAGTTACTTAGGAATGCTGGTAAATCTGATTCCTCAAAATTAGTAATAACTTTTCTTTTTCTTCTCCCTCTCTCTTAAATGCTGGTAGGTTTCCTGTTGTGACAGGTTGCTAGCACATTCCATTAGAGGAACCTTTCCTAACATTTCAGTATACTCCCTCTGAAATTTCAATAAAACCTACTGTATTAATAAAGTTGCTCACAAACAGTTTATGCTCTTCCACCCCTCTGCTCTCAAAGAAATTGATACCATGCACATTAATTTGTAATGCAGATACTGAAGTAACTGTTGCCAGGGAACGACTAATATGTAGTAATGCTAAGTGTTCAATTCTTTCATTAAATCTAGGCTTTTCTTCAAATTTTCCAGGCCTGATTTGATTACTACTGGTTTTAACCTTATTTTCTATTCTATGATGTAGTTTGTTCTTTTCTCAAGTTACAGTACACATAAAACCTTTACCCTCCCAATTTATACTTTTGTCTATAAAACATGGGCTCTCTGGGACAGTCTATCCCATAACATAAAGAGAAGGGGTTTATGGAGAGACATCATCTTGAATACTATCACAAGGAAGAAAACACAGTAATTCTTCAGTAAACAAGGAGAACCATAAATGTCCATAATTTAGCATTTGGATGTCTTGACTTATCAGGTTACTTAAAAACCATGACACCTTATTAACATAGAAAATCCATTAAACTTCATTTTTTGTTATACAAAGCCTACATTATATATGCTGAAAATGCATGCCTTTATACCTTCATGAGTTCTGTTGAATAGTCATTTCAGAAGACAGCCACTCACCAAAGGAAAGCTTAAAATACAAGTTTATTTGCTTACTTATGCATAGCTATCACCAAATCCAAATTCTATATGATCTAGGAATAAATCTTAGGGTTTTGCAAAGATTTATAGGTCTATGAGCATAATAACCATAAACCACTGTGTGCTTACTTTATTGGCAGAACAGTTTATGCATTTGACATACTGCTGTTCAGATAAGATTATATCCAACTAAGTACAGAAAAGAAACTGTCAACAAGTTTGTAAGACTGTAACAGAAACTGTGAAAGCGGAGTTTTCATATGACTAACCATACCTTCAGAGTACTCCCAAATCAGTCCCAGGCACGAAAACACAGAGGAACTGATTTTAAGAGAAGGGTGAAGAATGGCATGTTGCCACAAAAATAAGAACCAAGTCTGAACTGTGTGTTCCCTGTATTACAAATTGCCAAAGTAGATGGAAAAAATATGTTAATATTATAAATAACAGAGTTTTTAGCCAAATTGTATTTGGGAAGTCTAGAAGCAGACAGCAAACTTGTGATTGATCAGAGTTAATCATAGTTGGTTATTGAAGCACAAACCCAACCTTTTCATATTATGTACGCTTTTAATGCTGTGAAGGTTTGGATATTCTATCAGGAAGATGGAAAAGGTGGAAGCTTAAAAATCAACAGGCAATTTCTCCTCAAAAATGTAAGTCAGATAACACGAACAGCAATTCTTGAAAACATGCACAAATATTAAGTAGTGAAAACTAAGCTAGAACAAAGCTCTAACTCTCAGAAGTGCATGAAGGAAATGTGTAAGCTTCATATATATGAATGTATGTTTCTTACTGCCCATTAGAGCAGAACCTCTGCCTCAGTAAAGATATTCTGCCCTTTAACTTTCAGATTTGTGCCAGCTCTGAATTATAAAAATGAGACAAAAGACAGAAGTGAGGAAAGCAGGGATGGATTATCTGAAAAATGGTTGGATACAACAGCTGCAAAATTTGTGATGACAGAGGGTCCCAAATAGGAAGAAACTTCACAAAAGAAGGCGGTGTTACTCTGGCTATTTCTGCTCAGAACATTTCTGGGTCTGTGTTAGTAAAAAATGGGCTTCCAGAGTCACAGAGGCTTCTATGAGCCTACTGTAGTACTGCATCAGATAATTAAATAAGATTTGTGATTTTTAAACCTTTGAAGGGAAAATGTATATACTATTAAACCTTTAGAGCTTCATTTTAATAACATTCTTCAGACTCCTTCCTTCTGGTTATTGAGACTTGTTTCTAAAAAAATCCTTTCTCCTTCTTCATCCACCACTGCACCACCTATACCTCTTCACCTCACCTCACATCTTATAATGCTGTCAAGATATTTAGATGGGGACAGGGAAAGAAAAATGTATTTTGAGAAACCATTTCAGTATGCTTTCTAAAAAAAAAAACCGGAAGAGCTACATTTTCAAACCTTTAAAGAACAGTCCATTTTAAGGGCTGACAGTACTTTGGTCCCAAGGGGCAACAACTCACGCAGATTCCTATAAAGGAAAATTCCACATACATAAATCACCTTCACCCTGTCCACCACCTCACTGCAACAGATGAGAATGCCTACAATTCAGAAATAAATTTGTGTTCCATGTATCTTCCAGTAGTTAAAATTAAATATGTTTTAGTATTATTAGGCCAACCAGAAAGAGAAAGAAAGAAAGAAAGAAAGAAAGAAAGAAAGAAAGAAAGAAAGAAAGAAAGAAAGAAAGAAGTTACATATACTAAATCTATTCCTGCTTAAGGCAAACAAGGTCAGTAGCTAACTAACTGACAAATTATACTATATGATAAAACCCCAACTTCATTTAGGACTTCTCAATAGGTATCCAATATACACTTATATGATGAGACTCCCTTCTCACATGCATTACTATCCTCTTGTCTATCCTTACCTTACATAATCTGTTAACTATTAAAGCAGATTTTATTGTATTTTGGACATTATTTGCAAAGAGTCCTATTTGCCTCAACAGAATCTTTTTACCCTCCTCTTGAGTTAAAATTTGCAGTAATGCCAATGCATGTTTCATCAAAGAGAGTCATAAGTTGGAAGTGGTCATAGTACTTCCTGCTATTGACAAGTAGGTAAGAGAACTCAGGTGTCGACATTTCATTTTTAGAAATAACAAAAAGAAAAAAAGAAGGTTTTTTCAGTTGTTGTATTTCATGGCCACTCTAGTTGAATCTATAACATGAAATACCAAAGAAATTTAGAGTAATATCTAAAGACTTTTCATCTCTAGTGTGTTTCTCTTCTCTTTATCTTGTTCTCCCCCACCATCTGTCCCAGACCTTCCAAGTCTTATGTGTATTTTATGTCAGTTTGCTTTATGTTAGGAGTTTCTTTCACAGGAAACCGCCCCACCCCCCCCCTTTTTTTTTTTAAGAGTTTTGTAGAAAGCATGTATAAATATGTATACACACATAAATAATGGAGCAAGAAACCTGGTTTTTATTCTTTTTTTCCTGTCACTTTGAATGAACACAGGAAGCTAACCAAGGTGAAAATGCTTATGCAAGCCTTTATAATACAAAATTAGCCTACCTTCTTCAATAACGCTGTTATTCACAAATTAGCAATGCTATGCAAGATCTCATGCCAATAAAGAAAAAAGATGTGAGTTTTCAGATACGGAAATAAAACTACTGATTCTTCTTTTTTTTAATCCTTTCCTCAATTCTTGCTTTGTTTGCTTTGGCTAGCTTAAACTCTAAGCTCTTTGGGACATAAAGAACATTTTTGTGATCTATTTTTACAGCAAGATGCTTGTATTAAAGAAACCATACTGCTATATGCTAAATTGACTATAGGAGTGTAAAAGACATGACTGGACATGAAACAAAGATAGTAATATAATAACTATGAATAAATTCCAGTTGATATGGCACAAATGAATTATGACATAAAAGTAACTTTGTGACAGAGAAAAGTGGAGCATTGCTGCTTTCAGAAGACTAGTTAATGTTTATAAAGTGCTTTGAAGATTAAATCCCCTATGTACATATTATGACTATGGACTGCCACTGGACTCATGTGGTCTCACTCAGAAATTGAGAAGCTGAGTAATTTCAGACAACCTCAAATTCAGAGTCAAAAGAAATGCATAAATATGAAAAAATATTAAAATACCTATATGTATGGAATTGCTATGAGCCATACACTAACTTTTTTTTTTTTTCATTTTTACCATGACAGTTAAAACAGCAGATTTTCATAGGTATATCTGTGGGTAAAATTTGTAAAAATAACAACATTCAGTATAAATGTTGACTTTCCTTTTGCATTGAGAGAGAAAAAAAACCAGTGATGCTACAATCAGAAACTGATGGTACTTTTAACTTCAAAGTGTATTCTGCCCGGTAATATCAAGACATGTAATGAACTGAAGAGTAAAAGGAAAAACGTTTTAACACCACTTAACGTGAAAAAAAGAGTAGTACAGATAGTAAATAATCTACTAATATAGTGTTCAGTTTAGACGGAATAACTCAGAAGATAATCTATTCTGCTAATTCCTGAAATTTCAAATTGTAAGACTTATGCATTGCAAAAGGTGGCAAAACAATTTTTAGTGTCATATTCCATATAATCCAAATTTCAGCAAGTCAGTCAGAAGTTTAACAACTAAAGTTTCCATTAGTGCAGAAAATAAAATTGCAAATAATCTTTTTCCCTAGAGTTACACTTCAGCAACCTAATCACACAATTTTAAAAAAATATTGTAAAATACCGATTCAATATAAGAATCGCCAAGTATTCAGCCATAAAGTCTAAACTGAGAAAACTACATTATCCTGAATGGATATGACTCCCCTCTGTTGGGTCTACGCTTCCACATCTACCAAGAGTGAAGTGGGGAGAGCAGATCTCATAATTTAGTGATTCAATGTATTCTTCGTGGAAAAAAAAGAAGAGTAACTCCCTTATTCCACCCCTACCCGCACATACAATGCACAGAAGTACGTTGCAAATCAATCAGGGCTAGAATTCATCTTAACAAAATACACACAAATAGTCTGTGAAGCTACAGATAGTTTTTTCTTTTGATTCATACCAAGCACTTGAATTCCACTTCCAAAGCAGCAAAATTCTAAATAAAGACAGTGAAACAGAGAGTTCAGAAGAAGAGGGGTTTTGCTGGTTTTGGTTTTTAAATACAAAATAAAGAGGAGGGAATAGTTGCTTTATCAGCTTGTATTCTGATTTTATTTCTAGTGTGATTGTTTATTATTGGGACCATTCAGATAGTACTGAATAGCTCTAGTGTTCATAAGATTTCAAAGAAACCACACAAATTTCCCTACCTCACAAGCTGGAAATAATTGGTCCGAATCTTTCAAGAACAAGCATTTCTTCAGTGACTTCACACTAGTTTGTGTTAAATTAAAACACTGTCTACCAAATTTCAGAAGTATTTTCAGTAGCGATACTTTTAGTACATGTATGGCATAAAAAAGACTAAATTGTCAAACTCAGCCAGCTTAGGTGAACAAAACCATTAAACTAACAAATCACAACTTCTTAAATTTGCTGATAAGCAACACTACCCATCATGTAAATGAAATGTTACATAACTACAAATTCATCTCTTAATGGCTTAAGAAATACAGTAGAGTTAATTCCTCTGTCATCTTCGCAGAACAGTAAAAGAGTTTGGCTTCAATCTTCCATTCCAAAAGGAAATAGCACCAGGGAAGCAGCACCCCTATAGAATAGATACATTAGATTGCTTTAACAATTAAGAAATTAATTGTTAGGGAGGCAGATGAAGTAATTTTCTCATATATCTATATATATAGATAGATATATATATAGAGATATATATAAAATCTGCCCCAAAACACTCAAAATATTTGTTACATTGTTTCGTTACAGTGTTACTGCATTTGAATATGCATTCCTTTAATCCCCTCTGTATTCCTTAATTGTTAAAGCAATCTAAAAGGTTTTGTTCCATATATTAACGCTCTCTTTCACTCTGTGGGCCCATGAAACTGACTGGAAGCAGGCAGCATCTACTAGAATATTCTCATTTGCCTAAGCCTTCCATGCAGCCACAAAAACAAATGTAAGAGTACTAGTGTTTGAACTTTTTCTCATTATTTTCTGCAGCTGACCAAATCTCACAAGTGTAATTTAATTCATCAGAAATAATTTCTCCTGGAAAATCTTTGACATATTCAATCAAATTGTCATCTGTATGTTCCAGCTAATGAAAATTATTACGTCCCTAACACGGATTTTAAACTTCTTACCTTCAAGATTTGGCCTTAAATTTACTTATTAAGAAGAAGAAAACAGAAAGCTAAGACATATAGTAAGAGGAAAAGAAGTTTAGGTAATACATGGTACAGTACTTGCCTACGTGAAATACAACAAAAACCAATGGTGTGTATGTTTTATATCAGCTAAGGACAGCTAATCAGCTCGCAGGTCAATGGCTATTTGCAATCCAGTTTTAAAAAATACTAACATGGTATCTTTCTAATGAGTATGAGCAAGCATTATCTGTGTGCACATTTAAGGTGATATTAACAAGTTTGCTACTGCTGCCTTAAATCATATGTATAAGCGAGCAAATCCTCCCACCTACCACTTCAGATGGACCACCTCACTCATTCAGTTTGTCTCACTTCTGTTTCCAATTCAATTTCTTTTCATTTCCAGTGATCTTGCTGTCAGCTGGATTCATCTACTGGTACTTATCTCATCAAAAGAGAAGCTTCTTGGGAAAAAAAAATCTACATGAAACTCTGTGAATCCATGCTTAACAAGAAAAACCTTTGTAGGTATGCTGAGTTTCTACAGATCTTTAACAAATGGAAAAAATAGTTTCTGCCTGCTCAAGTTGTCAACATTTTATATTTTTTGGGAGTACAAACACAGCCAGTTGGAAAGCTAGAAGGTAGTAGAAAGCTAGAAAAGTAGTAGTGAATTTACCACCTAAAAACTTATGTTGATCTAGTAATTTCACTCTAAACCTGCTTATTAAAATTTAGCAGGAAGTGTAGTTATATCTCTTGTCTGTCAACAAGCAAAAGTTTCCCAAATGAATAATCAGTGTACAGCTAATCAGCATCAAGTCACTCAACAGTTATAGCTAAAACTGAACTGAAGCGTATGCAGCACATCTGTGCATTTACAAGCACAAGCTTCCCAGATGTTATAAATTACTGTCTTTACCAGTTGTCTCCTAAAAGTGTTGACTTAAAGAAAATTCAGTGAACAGTGGAGATGTTCACAGCAGGAACTATCAACAGAACTAAATTCAACAGTAAAAGAACTGTTGATATGTGTATGATCTAAAGGGTAAATGTCACAGAGCTATTACTGCTTGGGTCCGATACAGGGACATTAATTTCATCTGCACTTGGTGATACAGTTATAAAAAGTTCTACTACTTTACTTACAATACATTCCATTTATTCAAGCTTAGCTATGTGCAACAGGCAACAAATATCATACCCAATTTCCAAGTCACTTGGGGGCAGGGGAAAGGCAAAACATCAAACTGTTAGTCATTTTCAATTAGCAGACAACTCAGAACGATATTGGAGTTTTGGTCGTTTCAAATGGTTCTACACAAACTTGTTAAAAAAGGAGACAGCAAATTCCAAACTTTATTCAGAGGAGACGGGAGAGAAGGGGAAACCCAATTAATTACACAGAACCCCAGAAGACAGTTTACTGTTACCGATACCATTAATTTACTGCCCGGACAATTTGAGCCCGCCCCGCCGCCGGAGGAAAGGTGCACCGGCGAGCTCCGCCAGCCCTGCTACCACTGACATTTTCCAAACCACCGTCCGGAGCAGCATGCAATTTACATCAGAGGAAGCCCAGCTTCCCTGGCTCGACCAAAACGCCAGCAAGAGTTTCCAAACTGAGGGGAAGGGAAAAAAACAAAACAAAACAAAACAAAAC
>NW_010198041.1:5792-6041 GCF_000695765.1 Mesitornis unicolor | reverse complement strand
CAGTGCACTCTGTTCCTTCATCCAGGTCATTCCCTCATCCAGGCAGAGCCTCTGGTGACGTATACGTCATTGGGGGGAGGGTGGGGGGAGGATTTTATATTAGCTTTGTCTATATATTTGAACATATCTGTATATATTTCATTATTTTCCTCTTTAGAATATTATCTGTAGTATTAGTATTATTGTTTTATTAAATCTGTTAGTTTATTTTCCAACCGTAAAGTCTCTCTCCCTTATTCTCTTTTACCT
>NW_010198041.1:4627-5642 GCF_000695765.1 Mesitornis unicolor | reverse complement strand
AATGGCACCTCCACCACCTCACCTTGTTGGCCTGTCTTTCCTAAAAAGGACACAGCCATCCATGACCACATTCCAATCATGTGAGCTGTCCCACCATGTCTCTGTAATTGCCACCAGATTATAACCCCTTGTCTGCACACAGACCTCTAACTCCTCCTGTTTATTCCCCAGGCTGCGTGCATTGGTGTACAGGCATTTCAGGGAGCAAGCTGAGTATGCTGATTTCACCCTAGGAGGGTAGGAGGCCTTCTGGTCTTCATCAATACTAGAACACTGCCCCACCGGTGCAAACACAGCAACGGCCCCATCCCCCTTTGAATCTGGTTTAAAGCTCTATGAATGAGCCCTGCTAATTCTCGTCCTAGAACCCTTTTCCCCCTGCAAGATAAGCCTTTCCCACGTATTACCATCAGGCCTGGTGTCTTATAAAACCAGGCATGATCAAAGAACCCAAAGCCCTGTCTGTAGCACCAGTCTCTAAGCCAGGCATTTACAGACTGGATCCCTCTATTCCATCCCGTGTCATCACCCGCAACTGGAAGGAGGGAAGAGAAAATAATTTGCACACCAGACTCTTGCACCAATCATCCCAAGACCTTGAAGTCTCTCTTTATTCCCCTCAGACTACGGGATGCAGTTTCCTCCCCACTTGTCTGGAAAAATCAGTAGAGGATAATAGTCTGACCACCACACTAGACTGGGGAGTTTCCCCCTGATTCAGACTTCAGGAAGACTACAGACTTCCCTATGATGAGAGTCAACTCGGCATATAGGGCCCTCTGTTCCCTTTAGGAGCGAGTCTCCAACAACTGTAACTCTTCTCTTCTTTCTTGTGGAAGAGGTTGCTATATGGCTGGAAGGCCTGTCTGATTGTGATATGATGTCTGGTACAGATTGCCTGTCATCCACATCCTCATTAGACTAGCCATCTTCCAGCAGGGCCTCACATCTATTTGTCAGAGGCACCTGGGAATGTAAGGCAGGCAAGGAGGGCACTTGCCTTCTGCCACTGCCG
>NW_010198041.1:0-4421 GCF_000695765.1 Mesitornis unicolor | reverse complement strand
CCTTTCTCCTCCCCCTCATAGCCCTGCCACTAGACTGAGCAGATCATCCATCTGGTCACACCTCACACAGCTGTTCTTACTACTGCCATCACCTACCAGCAGAAGGCTCTGACATTCCCTGCAGCCAGAGATCTGGATGGCCGCATGTTTCTGTGGGAGCTCTGTCTGGGTTCCCACATCCATTTTGGTTTGTGTCAGGTGGAGACCATTGCTCTTTGACCAAGCTGGCAATTTTATTATTTATTTAATTAATTAATTAAAAAAAATTTCTTCAGTGCCCTGCCTGCTCACCCTGCAGCTAATCAACTTACCTCTGACACTCACAGCTCATTTGCTCCCTCTGGACTTCTATTAAGAAGGGAGGGTGTGCTCTCAATGAGTGAGCTCACACCTCCTTTAGATGTGCCACCAGTGGTGCTGACTCCGCCCATGTCACATCAGCAGACCACCCACACACTGCCAGCCCCCAAGCTTGAAAGAGTCCAGTGCAGAGCCACAAAGATGATTGAGGGAGTAGAGCATCTCCCTTATGAGGAGCAGCTGAGGGAGCTGGGGCTCTTTAGCTTGGAGAAGAGGAGACTGAGGGGTGACCTCATTAATGTTTAGAAATATGTAAAGGGTGAGTGTCAGGAGGAAGGAGCCAGGCTCTTCTCAGTGACAGCCAATGACAGGACAAGGGGCAATGGGAGCAAACTGGAGCATAGGAGGTTCCATGTAAACATAAGGAAAAACTTTTTCACTGTGCGGGTGACAGAGCACTGGACCAGGCTGCCCAGAGAGGTTGTGGAGTCTCCTTCTCTGGAGACATTCAAAACCTGCCTGGACATGTTCCTGTGTGACCTAGTCTAGGTGATCCTACTCTGGCAGGGGGGTTGGACTGGATGATCTTTCGAGGTCCCTTCCAACTCCTGATATTCTGTGATTCTGTGACAAGCACACTGCTTTTCTGGCTTCAAAAAGCCTAAAGAGCTCTTTGCTGGCCCTTTTTGCCACAATTCCCTTTCCCAGTGCAGACATGCCTCCTCTGGAGCTGGTCTCCTCAGCAAGTGAGTCTCTAAGAATTTAAGTTCCTTTCCTATCTCCAGCCACTTTCAAGTCAGGTAGTCACAGATATTTAATAAATCTTGATCCACACCCCTAAAACAGGTAATTCTGAGCTACATATATTCTTGCACAGCTTTCATCACACATTGCTACTGCTTTAGCTAACTCCAGGAACTCCAATACCCTGAATTCACAAATGCTTCTTGCTACTGAAAAATGTACATTCCTCCCATCTTAAAAATAATGATGTAGTCAAAAATTGAAAACTTTTTGGATGTTCAGTGAGAAAAACCTGCATCTTAAATGAACAAGCCAAACTTATTCCAAGACACTGTACTGTAAGACAGAAGCCAAGTTGCTCATGACCAGGTTAAATAGGAATGAAGAGTCCATACTTTGGTTTACAAGAACCTTTCTTTCAAGAGCCCTGATTAAAAAACATTTCCATGTAGAGACTGTTGTGATATAATATTTACAATATACTCATGGTAAGTGCTGTATTTACAAACAGAATGACTACCCAAAGAGTTACCATGGGCACAGACATGAGGGTTAGAATCAATTGCTACAACTCAGATTCTTTTACTCTGCTGAAACTTGTCAACACTTTTTCTGAGCATCTCATCTGCATGCTAGCATGATAATCCCCTTCAGCCAAGTCATCAGGAGGCCAAGCACTATGCTATCAAGATTATTCAGATCACCTCATAAAATTTATAATTAATATGATGTAAATGGTTACCTTAACCAGGCTCTAAGAGAGTCATCAATTTTACCTGAAACATATTTTCATCTCTGTTACTGCTTTGCTTAGAAGCTGCACCTTTTGAACTTTCACCAGTCTTTTGTTTCTTTACAGGCTTTTCTGGAGCTGCTTGCTTTTTCCGCTTTGCCTTGGAGCAAGAACAAAAAAAAAAAAAAATGCATGAACCACAACTTATGAAATAAGTTACAAAAAAGTTTACGTTAGAGGTCACATACTACTACTATGCAATACACATTATCACCTTCCTTCTGTGAAGGCAGGAATCAAAAAAAAATCTTCAAATGAGCCTATTTATGTTCCCAGTCAAGTTTACCGTAATTATTTGGCTTTAAAGAGAATTGAATTAGATCAAAATACATTTTAAAAAGCCTACTCTTTTTGTACAGTAATACTGTCAAGCTCAGTAGTTTTAATTAAAATTTTAAAGTCTGATGGAAGTTTCACCTTCCTTTCCACTGGGTGCAATGAAAAATGCAGGACAATTAACAACTCTTTAAAAAAAAAAAATAAATGAAGAGAGGATCTGGAAATCAAATCCAACAGAGGTGGTTTTGTTTGGTTTGGTTTTGTTTGTTTGTTTAAAAAAATCTGAGTCCAATCTCTGTCCATAGCATGATAGATTAAAGGTTTTTGAAATATTCAAATGATAACATCTATAAATCTGATTACTTTGCTAGCAGATGCTACAAAGTTACTATTTCTACTAATTTAATATATTTATATAGTAATCATGCCCACCCCAAGGAAAGAGTAATACAAAGATACCAAAAATTAGTCTCACCTGCTAGAATCATATTGTAGATAACCTCTTTTAAAGACAAACAGTTCCAACAAATATGGGAGGTTGTCATAGAAAAAAACAAACAAAAAAAACACCTTACTGCCCACTGAAGCAGACTGTTAGACTATGTCTTTTTAGGAATACATTTCCCCAACAAGAACAACAACAAAAAAAAATAATCACCTGACCATTTTCTCTTATATTAAGATTTGACAAAACACCTAATTTGCTAAGTGCAACCAAGTCACATCTGAACCAATTCAGCAAAGCAGACCAATTCTGTTCTTTACATACTACACTAAAAGATCTGATGTCTGTATTACCACCAAGCGTTTCTTAAAAAGATAAATTCACTGTTGTATTCAGGTTTTGTTCATAATGACTGGTACAACTATAAAATCTTATACATTAAATAATTAAAAACAAATGAGAACACTAAATTTATGCATTTAAAACAGTTAACATTAAAATTATAAAACTCAAAGACATTCAGGTTGGCTCAGCTTTTAAGAAACTAGCAGATGGTGTTACAGTAAATGTAAGAATCCAAAATATAGAAAAAGAACACGCAAACAAGATAAGTAAGTGGCACATGGATGACAAGGCAAGTGGAGGTTTTTGGTTTGGACTTGCAAGTAATCCAGACACCAAAATGAAGGGGGGCAGGAGAGGGAGATGTCCTCAAAATTAGTCCAAATTCTTGCCACCAGGGGCAGCTTATACAGAAGCCTTCTATTACTTGCCACAAAGCAGCAAAGAATTTCAGAAAAATTGTGGCTAAGATACACCACATGGAAAATCCTGAAGAAAGCAAACTGCAACTTAAGAAAAAGTTTACTGCAAAGCAAAAAGCATCCACCCAAATCCTAATCTTGGGAGGTTTAGGGGGTGGATTTTGTTTTGTTGGTTTTTATTGTTGTTGTGTTGGGAAGAATGTTTTGGGTTTTGTTTTTTTAAGTGCCTGATAAATCATATGTAATGACATGCATTTTGTGACATAATGCTCACCTAATTCCTTAACCCCACTCTGAAATGTAAGAGTTAATACAGTAGTTATAAAACGCATATAATGTTCACCTTTTTGTCAACTTCACTATCTGAATCACTGGCAGATGAGCTTGAAGACACAAGTTCCTTTGACTTAGGCATTCTAGGAAGAGAAAGATAACATGAGAACACTATACAATTAATACATCCCATAATGGCTAGAAAGCAATCTTCAAACCTGTTTGTAAAGGTTCAACACCCTCTTAAAGACTTTCCTGCCTTTTTATGTAAGCCTTACTACACCTTCCCTCTTATATCTCTTCCCTTTTTGCTGCAACTGCCTTAAATGCAGTGTTTTCGATTCTGAACTGTTTACAAAATGACAATTTTTCACCAGTTTCATATAACCCCAGGTATGGTAGAAACCATAATGTAAAAAAACCAATACAATACTGTCCTCCAGTTGAATACTCAATTTTACATTCATAAATTATTAAAGCCCAAGCATTATTTATATTCACAGATGGGCATTTTGCCTAGTTGAATTTGCAAAGAACAGCTGCATAATCATCATACATGAAGCTAAAGCTCCAATCAGTAATACAAAAGTCTGAAAAACAATCTTAGTTACAGTGAATTACAGTATTGCAATATTTCCACTGCAGCTTTACCACATCAGTCAATAATTTATTCATTTGACAGAGAAGTGGACATTCAACTTTCCTTGAATATTTATCAGGTGTGCTTCTACATCACTCTAGTATGCAAACATGCAGTTAAGATATAGCAGTTGAACATCATGCCTGCTACTTTTGGATTGGCCAAAAAGTCATTGTGGTTTTT
>NW_010198040.1:0-1554 GCF_000695765.1 Mesitornis unicolor | reverse complement strand
ATATATCTAAATATATTCCTAAATCACAGAGTGGTTTTGGTTGGAAATGATCTTTAAGATCGGGTCCAACCATTGACCCAGGCCTAAGTCCACCACTACACGACATTCCTAAGCACAAATTGATATATTCAATATAATATCCCAATACATCCAATATTCCTGTAGGATTTTGACTTTTAGGTCTGATTCAATACCCGAGTGATCAACCCTTGAGGTATTTTGAGGTTTCACGACAACCACAGCAACCCCTGGCTGTTATTTTGCAACACTCACGGTACCTACAGAGCACAAGAGATAATTTAACGTTTTACAATGGGTGTCTCCAGCTCCACCTCATCTTACAGAAGAAAAAGGAATGGATAATTCATGAAGAAGATGTCCTGGGATTCCCGTTCTGCCTTCACCCAGCAACCCCAGTGTGTACCTGAGTACGAAATAAGACCTCGAGATGGGACCCAAAGTCCAGAAACATCCAAGAACAACCCCGATCTAAGACAGGTATGCTGCAAAACTCCTTAAATAGCTCAATTTTGGCTTTGGACCTAAATTCTGCTCTGGAGAACAAGAATGCTGGGGAGCAATGAGGGAGCTGGGGGTTCAACTGGAAAGGGTTCTCAGGGCCTGGCAGGGGCTGCCCAGGGCAGTGCAGGAGTCCCCAGCCCTGTTGGCTATCACAGCCCAAATGGCCCTGTACAGCCCACACATCCCGGACCCACAGCAGCTTGGAGCTTCTGGGATTTGTTGAATCCATTCCAAGCATTTGCAATTCCCCAGAAATGGAGGAATTTGGACTGAGGAGGGAAACGACTCCACGAGTGCTTGGGCTGTCAAAATGGCTGCTGTGGCGGCACCAGTGACGCCAACAAAATGGCGGCCGCTGTGGTGCCCTCAGGGCCAGATCTGGTTATGGCTGGGCCCAACTGAGCGATTCTGGGGTTAATTGGCTAATTCAGGTTAATTAATTCAGGCCAATGGAGTTAACTGAGGTTAATTTGGGTTGTCAGGGCCTGGCAGGGGCTGCCCAGGGCAGTGGGGGAGTCCCCATCCCTGGAGGGGTTCCCAAACCATGTGGATGTGGCACTTGGAGACGTGGTTTATGGCCATGGTGGGGTTGGGTTGACATTGGACTGGGTGATCTTGGAGGTCTCTTCCAACCCCAATGACTCTGATCTGTCTCAATGCTGGCTCTGGCCCTCAGACCAGCAGAGGGTGCTGCAGGCCAAGACTCCTCAACTCCAGCACACTTGGACAGTGTTTGTTGTCTTAATTTCAAGACGACAGTCTAGATCATAAAATATATTGTCATGCAAATCAGCAGGACATGAAAACATGATTAATATTTCTTCAAATACCCCAGTTTGTACCCACAGCACTTTCAGCAGCCGGAGAGCAGACGTCAAGGAGCCGCGCTCCCAGAACGCTCAGTGCCAGGGGAGTTACACAGGACGTTCATTCCCCTTGAAATCCCAAATAAGGAGCAGCTGCCACATCCCAGCCACTGATTCTGTCCAGTTTTATGCTCATTCTTACAGAATCACAGAATGTGAGGAGTTG
>NW_010198039.1:4245-5153 GCF_000695765.1 Mesitornis unicolor | reverse complement strand
AAAAGGATTTATTTCCACTATTCAATCCCAGAAATGGGATTGCCTCAATTCAATCCCAGAAAAAGGATTTCCACAATTTAATCCCAGCAAAGGGAATCCCAATATTTAATCCCAGAAAAAAGGGAATCCTATGATTTAATCCCAGAAATGGGATTTCCATGATTCAATTCCACAAAAAGGGATCAATTTCCACGATTCAGTCCCCAAAATGGGAATCTCGCTACTCAGTCCCAGAAAAGGGATTTATTTCATGATTCACTCCCAGACCAGGGATCCTCTTCCTCACTAAAAAGACCCGAGCTGAGGCAGCCACGCTCCAAAACATGGCACTCAACACAACGTGGGCACAAAGGGGCTGCTGTTGAGTCTGGGGCAGCCCTGTGGTGGTTTCCCACCCCACACCGTGGGGCTCCGGAGGTTCCTGGACCCCAATTTCCCCCCGGGCCGTGGGGCACAGCGGTTTGGGGTGGCCGTGGCCGTACCTGCTCGTTGACCGTCAGCGAGGCCTCCTGGGGCTGCCCCGCGTCCATGGCGTCCCCAGCGGCGATGGGCGAGGGCTCAGGCCTTCCTCATGCTGCAAGAGGGGGACACAGAGGCTCTGTCACTCACGGGGCGGCCATCGCTTGGTCCCTCCCATCGACCCCCTGCTCCTTTTGGGCTCCACCACCCCCTGTGTGCTGCGATTTGGAGCTTGCTGATGCCCCCTGTCCCACACCGTGTCACACACAGCACAGTCCTGTTTAACATCGTTATCAATGATTGGGATGAGGGCATCGAGGGCTCCCTGAGTGAGCTCCCAGCTGGCCCCAACCTGGGTGGGTGTTGCTGTGCTCCAGGGCGGGAAGGCCCCACAGAGGCCCTGGCCAGGCCGGATCCATGGCTGAGGCCGATGGTGGGAGGGTCAACAT
>NW_010198039.1:0-3836 GCF_000695765.1 Mesitornis unicolor | reverse complement strand
GGTGTGGAGTGTCCTTGTGTGGAGACCCCCAAAGCCCTGGCCGTGTTCCTGTGTGACTGCTCTAGTGATCCTGCTCTGGGGGGTTGGACTGGGGGAGCTTGTGAGGTTCTTTCCAACTCCTGATATTCTGACTCTGTGATGCTCCTCCCCAGGGGGGGCTTTGGCACCTCGGGTACCCCCCAGCACCTCCCTGTCCTCTCATGATGGACGTGGGGCAGCACAATTTATGGGGTGAGCATCAAATATCCAAGCAGCAGAGCTTGGGTTATTGCAAGGACAAAGCCTTTATCCCCCTAAAACTTTGGGAAATGAGGATTCCTCCACCCGGCTTCATAATCCCTAAAAAACCCAGGAAAATCCACATTAATGTGATTTGGTTTCAAATTGGGAGCAGGTCCCAAAAGTTCCCACACGACCCAAACCCCCGATGCTGGCCATGAGGAACAGGAGAGGCGACGTGCTGGCTCCTGAGGGGACCCAAATTAACAGGGGTCCTTCGTTAAGCTGCCGAAATGAGTTGTGGGTGGAGAGAAGGGGCTGGGCCCACCTGTTGGGGGCAACTTTTCAGCACCCTTCATTAAATCCCTTGCTCACGGATCATCCCCAGAAGCATTAATTAACTTTGCGTTAATTAAATACCATCCTCAGAAGTGTTAATTGCCAAAACTCTTGACCTTAGTTTTGGGACCGGGGGCAATGCTGGTGCTGGGGGGTGCAGCCAGAGCCCCAAAACGTGGCCACACACCCAGAACCCAGGCACCTGAACCCGTCCCTGTCCCTCGCACGTGTTAACAGAGCTCGGGCGCAGCCTCCTGAGGATCCCAACTCATCCGAAAGGGGATTTCAGCCCCAAAATTGTGTTTCGTCCACTGGGTTTTGCTGCTGCTGGGGAATCCGGCGCCGTTTGGGCGTCCCCTGCGGCTCTGCTGCACTGGGACTACACCGGGCCCTCACGTCAGCCCTTCCAGGACCCAGGAAACGTCCCCCAGGGTGGTTTTAGGAGCCCTTCTCTGTGTCTCAGAAGCCACCGGGCTCCTGCTGAGGCCACCGAGTGCATCCTGAGCTGGAGCCGGCATTTGTATGCAGTCAGCAAACATCGTCAGTCAGATCCCGTTGATCCAAAGGGGCCTAAATTGAATTAAGAGCCGAATTCTCATTTGAAACTCAACAGGAGCCGAGCATCCAATTCCCTTCGGCTGCCTTTTGTACACACCACTCATTATTTATTGATGAACTTGGGGTCCCAGCAGTGACGGGGCTGTTTTCTTCACCAAAAATCTCCCCCGTCCGTGGTCCTGCCAGGCTTAACCCCAGAATTGAGGCAGGACCCAGAAGCCCCATTCAGGACTTTTGGATCAGCCAGCGCCCGATCTCCACAGCCGCTGTGGATTTTTAAACCTGGCCGTAGCTCCGGAGCACACCAACGCCTTGGGATGCCGGTGCCCACTTTAATTAACAATTCCAGCGCAACGGAGAATGGAGCAAGGGATGAGCCAGCGACTTACGCAGGCGGCTGCCATCATTAAAAGTTAATGAGCTCTCCAGGAAATGGTGGGGAAGATGGAGCAAGGGATGTCTCTGTGTCACAGGTTCAGATGGATGGGGCAATGCGGGCCAGGATAGATCAGAACATGCTGGCCCAGATGGATCAGGCCATGATGGCCTAGATGGACCAAGCCACACTGGTCAGGATGGACCAAGCCACTCTGGTCAGGATGGACCAGGACACACTGGGCCAGATGGATCAGGAAACACTGGTGAGGATGGATGGGGCCACACTGACATGGCCCCATGATCAGGCCATGCTGGTCCGGATGGATCAGGTCATGATGGCCAGGATGGATCAGGACACACTGGCCTTTATGGATCAGGCAATGCTGGCCACGATGGACCAGGTCACGCTGGCCAGGATGGATGGATCAGGACATACTGGCGGGGATGGATCAGCGGATGCCGAGGATTCTCCCTGGCATCCCATCTCTGTGCCTGTCACACAGAGGGTTCATTAGACCGGGCAGTTGAGCCCAAACTGGAATCCCAAACTGGTGGGTGAGGGCACAGCAACAGCAGTTGGAAGGGAAGGAGCAACTGAGGGCGCTGGGTCTGCGGGGAGACCCTTCCTGCACGGCCGGGGCACATCCAAACCCAAAACCACCCATGGAGCCGCCCGACAGCAGAGCCTGGGTGGATGGGGAGCACTGGGTGTGCAGTGCGCAGCTGAAATCCCATGGGATCACGGAGCTGCAGTGATCCCCAGGGATGATGGAGCCACAGCCATGTCCGGGGATGGCGAAGCTGCAGTGATCTCCAGGGATGATGGAGCCACAGCCATGTCCAGGGATGGTGAAGCTGCATGGGTCCCCAGGGATCATGGAGCCACAGCAATCCCCAGATATCACGGAGCCACAGCGATCCCCAGGGATTCTGGAGCTGCAGTGATCCCCAGGGATGGTGGAGTTACAGCGAACACCAGGGATGGTAGAACCACATCGATTCCCAGGGATGGTGGAGCTGCAGCAATTGCCAGGGATCACAGAGCTGCAGCAATGTTCAGGGATGGCGGAGCCACATTGATCCCAGGGATGGTGGAGCTGCAATGATCCCCAGGAATCACAGAGCTGCATGGATCCCCAGGGGTGGTGGAGCCGTAGCAATCTCCAGGGATGGTGGAGTCACATGGATCCCCAGGGATGGCAGAACTGCAGCAATCCCCAGGGATGGCAGATCTGCATGGATCCCCTGGGATCACGGATCTGCATTGATCCCTGGGCAGTGCAGGGGGAGGCCGTAGCCCTGGTACTCACTCACTGTTGGGGTGCGAGGACGCTCCTGGAGGGGCTGGCGCTGGGTCCTGCTCCCGGGGCGGCTGCAGGGTTCAGGCTGCAGGGAGAGAAAAGCCCAGAGCTGAGTCGGTGCCGGGCTCCTGTGCTCCCCCAAAACACTGAGGAGTGGCTGGGTCCCAGTAACGGTGGACAACCCAAAAATGTCCCCGTCCCCATGATGTGACTGTCCTGCATTGCTCCTCAGAGCTCTGGGAACTGGAGCTGAACCAGCAAAACGCCCCTAAAGCCCGTGGGCCCAAAACCTTCATACAATTCCTGGCTTTTCCCAAAATTTGGCACTGGAAGGAGCTGCAGACGCCACTGCAAAAGCCAAACCTCGCTGCTCTCCATCCCCACTCATGGCTCAGGCCAAGCCTCTTGCAGAGCCGTGGATTTATTCTGCATGGCTTTACCAGGGCTGAGTCCTGCTGAGAAACCTGGGGGCTTTCTACAGCAGAGCGACCGCATCAGGGACAAGGGATGAGGTGGGGACGGCATCGGCCTGGATTTCTGCAAGGAGTCAGTCTCCACAGCATCCTCCTCCTTCGTTGTGACGCCTCCTCCTGCCGTGACGTGGAGCCGGGCAGGCGTCGCGGTGGCTTTCTGTGAGGGGCAGCCCCCAGAGGTACCGAGAAGCACCTGGGGCCCGTTCCTCCCACATCCCATGGGGACCCCAGGGCCCCAATTTCGGTCAGGCCTGGCCGCATGGTGCCCAGGAGCAGAGTTTGTGCGGCTGGGGACTCCTCGCTGATTTTGGGGACATTTGGGGGGTCACTTTTGCGCCCCAATGGCACTTCCCATGCAGGATCTGCTGCACTGAGGCACTGGTGTGCATCGAGGGGCTTTTATATTAAAAATGGGTGATTTTGACCTGGGGAGATGTCAAATCCCTGTCAGGGTCTCCCTGGGAGCAGGGATCAGGGCGAGGGCCCGTCTGCAGGCACAGGTGAGGGTTTGGGGTTCCCCAAATTTGGACAAGTTGTGAAGCTGGACAAGAGCCACCAATGTGCATCT
>NW_010198038.1:16115-18545 GCF_000695765.1 Mesitornis unicolor | reverse complement strand
TTCAAGAAGGACAGGGAACTGCTGGAGAGTGGGGTGTAGGGAGTAGTGGAGTAGAGCATGGAGTAGAGCGTAGGGCTACAAAGATGATTAAGGGAGTGGAGCATCTCCCTTATGAGGAGCGGCTGAGGGAGCTGGGTCTCTTTAGTTTGCAGAAGAGGAGACTGAGGGGAGACCTCATTCATGTTTATAAATATTTAAAGGGTGAGTGTCACGAGGATGGAGCCAGGCTCTTCTCGGTGACAAACAATGATAGGACAAGAGGTAATGGGCACAAGCTGGAACACAGGAGGTTCCACTTAAATTTGAGAAGAAACTTCTTCTCAGTGAGGGTGACAGAGCACTGGAACAGGCTGCCCAGAGAGGTTGTGGAGTCTCCTTCTCTGGAGACATTCAAAACCCGCCTGGACGCCTTCCTGTGTAACCTCATCTGGGTGTTCCTGCTCCGGCAGGGGGATTGGACTGGATGATCTTTTGAGGTCCCTTCCACTCCCTAACGTTCTGTGATTCTGTGATTCTGTGAAACTCTATGTGTGGAAGAAGGATAGGATGGACAGAACGAGTATTTCCATAAATTAAATTCCTTTCTCAGTAAAGCCCGTTTGGAGGTTCCTTTGACTTGGAATACTTATTCTGAGCTGTACAGAAGCACTTGTGGAAGAAATTTGCAGAACAAAGGGCTGACACTCCTGACTTGGCTTGTACCTTCAGGCACACAACAAAGGCAGCTGAAGAATCAATAGCTTTAACCATTCCATTAGAAGGAAAGCGTTCAAGGAACTGAAGCCATTAGCACAGGCTTAATGGAATTAAGATATTAACAGAGTGAACAGCAACCCAGCTCTTCTAGAAGTTATGCTGCAGGTCTGAGTAAGCACCATCTTAGACCTCAGAGTCAGTATTTCAGGGTTTTCAGAGGCAGTGGAAAGAAGAGAAGAGCTTTTGCATTTAAGCACACATTGGAAATTGGTGGCTCCTGGGGAGATGTATTAATAATTAAACAGAGCTTCTGGGTTGAAAATCCAATCAATAATATACATTAAAATCAAACATTCCTTGAAAAATTGGCAAATGTGGGTTTCAGAGGCTATGTATTCACAGATAAGAATTTCTATTTACACCCCTCATATCTGCCATTAATATATCAAATGAATGCTAACCTGGAGCCTTTTAAAACTGTAGCTCCTTACAGTGATATCTTTAAAGCCTGCAGTCATTTACAAAATATTCAGTTACTGACTGGAATTTTCCTTATTGTTCCTCTAGTCAAAAGTTAAGGGGTTTGATTTGTTCGATTTTTGTGATCTACGTGTCAAGAATTTAATGAAGGTGAAATTTTAGCAGAAAAACAACTGCCTTCTGTCAATAAACTGCTAGGCAATTCTTACTAAGGCATAAATTATCATAGAATCATCAAATGGTTTGGGTTGGAAGGGACCTTAAAGCTCATCCAATCCAACTCCCACGGGCAGGGACACCTCCCACCAGCCCAGGTTGCTCAAAGCCCTGTCCAACCTGGCCTTGAACACTGCCAGAGAGGGGGCATCCACAGCTTCCCTGGGCAACCTGTGCCAGTGTCTCATCACCCTCATAGTGAAGAATTTCTTCCTTATATCCAACTTAAATTAACTTCAATTAATCTAATTAAATTGGATTTTACTGTTGTAAGTATCAGCTTACCCTCAGGAACAGGAATTCTTGTTCATGTATAGTACTATTACAAATCTTACTAGCTCTTCTGCCTTTACCGTGATTTTTCAGACTTCATTTGAGGGGGTTCTCCTAACAAGATATAAAACCTTTGCGATAGCACTTAATTAAATTACAGGAAGATTACAGAAAGTATATGTTTTACAAAGCAATCACTAACAGTGTAGTCAGCAAATGAAATAAAGATTTTTTTTAGAAGTTTCAGTCATAGTCAAGACAATTCATAACTACACAAAAGCTTGCTAGCTCTTATTTTACCAACATAATATAAAGTAGTAGAGTTGACAGCACCAGAAACTGTCTGAACAGGAGATGTAAATATGCCTGCTTAACCACCTTCAGTAGCACACAAATTGAAAAAGGCAGAATAAAACTACCTCTGTACCATAAAAACCTGTTCCAAACAAAAAACCCAACAACAATCACACATTGAAAAACCGCACAAACCACAGCACCTTTCTTGCAAAACCTTATTTCTTATTAACTAATCTCAAAGTATAAGGTAACACTCCTCGTGCAATGCAAAGCAAGAAAAGGAGCTTCGTCCACCCTAGTGACAGAACAGAGCAACAGAAGGGCCTCAGTCCCAAGGGCCAGACTCAGCTCCTGTATACAGACCTGTCACAAGGTCAAATGGCATTTTACCAAAGCAGTTAGTGTACAGTTTGACTCTAAGCAAGAGGAGATAAATACATTCGCTGACAAAGAAGATTCCTAATAAAA
>NW_010198038.1:0-16084 GCF_000695765.1 Mesitornis unicolor | reverse complement strand
AAGAATGTCCATTATTGAAGCAAAAAATGCACTTATAAAAATGTAACAACACTTATCTTCCTGCTGCAAACATTCTTTTAGCAATTCTGTCCACTGCAGAGGGCTCCAAACAGCTTCAAGCTTCTGTGCTTTACTTCATAAAAATATTCATACACAGGCTGATTACAACATATCCCAAACAGAATTTGCCACATAAATATAATGACTGATTGGATTTGACAAGCCTCCTTCTAGAACAGTAAACACTGTAGCTTTTGTTTAGGGATATTAATTAGCTCAGCAAGGCAAACCTGTCACCTGTGCCAGAATGAAAGAAAAATCATCCTCCCCTGCTGGTACAACCACCACCAGCAATACCAAAAGCAGGCAGGGCCATTCACTGAAAGAATTCATCCAGATCCCAGTCATTCAAAGTGGCTCATCTGCCCTGTAACAGCACTCTATAGCAATAATGATCCCGCTCTAATGGCTGTGGAGGTCCAAACTGGAATCTGGAACAGCTCCCTGCAAATCTGGAATAGCATCCTGCAAACTAAGACCTGCCAATCCAGACAGATGTTATCATTCCCCTCCAGGCTGGTCCAGGGGCCTGCATCTGCACCCTACCATACAGAGCAAAGGCAGTGCTCTCTATGCTGAAAATATGTTTATGTCTATAAAGCTGACCTTAATTTAAGAATAATTAGAAAACATAGGTGTTAGGGAATAGTCCATCAAACTTTTTAACTGCTGCTTGGCCATCAGCGAGTCTTACTGACGTTTTTCCTCTCCCCAGTGGCAGCTATGAACATCACTGACGATCTGTTCCTGTAGAACAGCAAACGACTATACAAAAATAGCTAACTTCAGTGGTGAAGAAGTGCTCTGAAATATGCCAAAATGCCACCCTCAGCTGTAAAATGCTAATTTATTATAGGAGGGTATCACACATCCTAAGCAAACAGGAAAAATCTTCAGATGGTGAAAGAAATTACTTTCCATGAGTTCAATCACTGAAACTTTTCCCTACCATACCCACCTGAGACCACAATGCAAGGCTTTGCAAGACACAAAGAAAAGTAATTAATAGCTCTTCTACCTTCAAAAGTAATTCATCTACACATTCCTACAGCAAAATAAATCCTTTATAAAGTATTCTGCATACTACTGAACAATGTATCTCAAGATTTTTTTCCAAACTAGGTCTTCTGAAGTTCACATTTGTTATATGCGTGTTTTTACATAGCTATACCATGTATACCTATACTCACACACATAATACTCGTTAAAGCAGTTTCTGCACAGAATGAGTCTTTTCATTCTCTACATCTTACGTACTACTCAGAAAATCTCCCTCCTTCCAGACCATACGTGAACAAGCCAACACATACACTGAAGAACTCGAGCAGCAGCATCAAACATCTGTGAGATTCCACAGCAACTGGTGTGGCTCAGCCTAAAGCCCGCATGGCCACACAGAGAATCAAGTAATTTGAAGGGACAATATACGTTTTGACATTTCTAAGCTTACAATAATTAAGCCAAATATCTGCTGAAAACACAGCCCATTCCACTGACTGAGGCTCCCAAGCTCCACAAGTATTCACTTGCAGCCTGGCAATTCCCATCTAGATTTCAACTCTTTTTTACATTCTCACCCTTGAAAACGGCATAGTGGGCTTCTCAAACTAAGATCAGAGTGGTGAAGAACCAGCTTAATGTTTTACTGTCCCACTCCCAGAGATGCTGGATCCCAACAACCACTGTACACCTCATGACCTTTAAAAGCTCACATGATCCCTTCACCGTCAGAGGAAATCCTGAAGCTGAGTACTATGGACCGTTTCCTCAGAAGATATTCTGCACAGTATATGAAGATAGCAAAATACACTTTCTGTCTCATTTATTAATACTGCTGCTAATTTTGCTGTGCCCCAGTTTGTCGGCCATCTGCAACCAGAATTCAGTTTAGCTGATAAAAAAGCAAATGTGCTGCAGTACAAACCAGGACATTGCAGTCATATTAGGAGAGGGAACAGTCCCTTTTTGGCACAGGAATTCTTTTCACGAAGCTTAGAAAGGAGCTACGACACAATTAAATAAATCAGATCACTGAGCACAAGAACTGATAATGGCAGTTCTCCTTTGAACTTACTTCTGGGGTTATGTGAGCTCTTTTGAAAATTTTCCTACATTTAGGAAATTATTTGGGGCAGGCGGGTGATCTTTTCCATGCACGTTCTCTGACAGCGAATCAATAAATGCAGCTTTTCGACTAGCACAAGGAGAGTACCCACAGTCCCCCTCCATTACGTCTGGGAGATTCACAGAATCACAGAATCACAGAACGTTAGGGATTGGAAGGGACCTCAAAAGATCATCCAGTCCAATCCCCCTGCCGGAGCAGGAACACCCAGATGAGGTTGCACAGGAAGGCGTCCAGGCGGGTTTTGAATGTCTCCAGAGAAGGAGACTCCACAACCTCTCTGGGCAGCCTGTTCCAGTGCTCTGTCACCCTCACTGAGAAGAAGTTTCTTCTCAAATTTAAGTGGAACCTCCTGTGTTCCAGCTTGTGCCCATTACCTCTTGTCCTATCATTGTTTGTCACCGAGAAGAGCCTGGCTCCATCCTCGTGACACTCACCCTTTAAATATTTATAAACATGAATGAGGTCTCCCCTCAGTCTCCTCTTCTGCAAACTAAAGAGACCCAGCTCCCTCAGCCATTCCTCATAAGGGAGATGCTCCACTCCCTTAATCAAACACAGATATCAAACACAGATATAATTATTTCCAAGATTTTTCACTTCTAATGATCATCAATTTTACTGCTAGGTTTCAAAGTTACTAGAAAGGCAGACTCATAACAAAACATTGTTTTCTTATTAATTCAGATTCAAATAGAAAGGTTATGAGATAACCTGGTAGGTATTTGGTTGCTCCTTTAATGCCAATATTACTAGTAGTGATTTTAAGCAATTACATAATAACAAAATTTTATTGTATTAATTCCTCAAAATTTGTATTAGTTGGCCTTTTACCTCTAGTTCTCTTCACAGGAATAACTGCACAGCATGGCAATATAGTACATTCACAACTTTCAAATCTGAGATTAAGAGATTGTATCTGAAGTCAGCAAATAAGCAAGCAGGGAATGCGAACTGGCAGACGTCTCCACTGACACTGGAATTACAACATCCTGCTGACACAAGCGCTGAATTTGTCTTGGAAAGCAACAATATTTAGTACAACTGTCAGCCCGTGTGCTCCAGAGAAACGCAGCCGCGTAGACTGAATCACTACTGAGTCACAGCTCAGGCAGCCGCTGAGGCAGGAGGAGAAGTGCACAGCCTGGCTGACTGTGTGCTGCTGGACCACTGAGAGCCAGTGCCAGACAGACACCGACTTCACCAACCAAAGACCCAACTTCTGTGACAGGGAAATCACTCCTCTCCTACTGGAGTGACACCTCTACTCCAAATGATTCAGTACAAGACAAACCAAATACCTGTCTGTAAACAGAAACTTTATCGTTATGTTACTAAATAGCAGGACAGCAGTGGAATCAAATATTCCATGGTACCACAGGTGTCTGAGGAAGCATCAACATCCTTATAGCAATTTTTAAATTTTCTGGTTTTTTTAATATTATGGACTATATAAAAATATATTTATATACACACACACTTGTACACAAGATAGGGAAGAAAAGTATTGCAAGTCGTGTAACTGCCAGGGTCTCTCTCATCTGAATTGTAACACCAGTAACACACATGGGAAAATTCGGAGGTATGCCTTAAGCAATTTAAGAGGTTGTTTTTGACTGCTGGTTTTTGTTATTCTTTTCTTGGAAAGGTAACATGCATCAAAGGAACTTAAAAAGTCCTAATAGAAGTCACTTACAGAAAAAAGTCTTCAAAACATATGTAAGATACTATAGAAGTGGGATATACGAGTTTTTAAAGAACATTATACTGAAAGCCTGCTTCTCTGACAGCCACGAGTTTTGTCATCATTTCTCATTTGAAGGTTTTTACTCACAGTCTACTGATATGACTACACTTTGTGTGTCCCATAAAAAGCAGTGCTAAAACATATCAAGGCAATCAAGAATCAGTTTAAAAGATCTATATAACAAAGCCACTCATTCAAGAAGTTGCATACACCAAACAACTGGGAAAACAACTTGCATTCAGACCTTGGAGTATTTGTTGCAAGAAGTCTATATGGGGCTTCAAGACTGAAGCACTCAAAGAATGGTATTCTTCAGGAAGCAGAAAGGAAGCATGCTGGACAAACAGGCTGCTTCCAGACTTCTGGAAATGAGTTAAAACAGGAACATAAGGAAACTCACCTTACCTTCAAACACACAAGAAATGGGAGTTTAAATTTTTAATTAAAACCATGAATAACGCAAATTCTGAGCTTAATTTGCACAACTGGAAAGAACCATACACACACAAATCAGAACAATTTGACAGTAGCACAATAAAGTCAACTATTCTGTTAACTGGGGCAACTGCACTCATTAACTGGCACGCACAGTAAGGCTCCAAAGGAGCCCATGTCCACTCTGACCTTTTCCCCCTTTTCAGAACACAAACCAGTTTCCTGCTAAAGCAGCACAGAGTTACTCTGCCTGGCAAAGAACAGCAGACTAAGAGGGGCAGACATCTATGTCACAACAGCTTTAGTATATTTAGACATTTTATCTGTGACAGAATCTTCCGAAAAAGACCCTATCTATACATACAGCCTGTTCGTTCTGTACATAGAAACTGAACTGAACAGGGACTTAACTATCTTGGAAGAAGGAAAACACAAATCTGAAGTTAATCCTAAATAAATAAGACATGTTGAAGAAGCAGAATTAACTTGAACACAAGTTTCAGAGAAGGACATTCTATGAGAAGTCAACACTACAGCGAGATCACTCTGATAAGATTCTTCCACAGCAGCCTGCAGCACCATGGAGGAAGTCTGTCACCACTCGCAAGGGTTAACAGTTCTTTCTGGGTTTTGGTTATTTGGGCTTTTTTAGTAAAGTGGATCAAGTTGATAGGGGAAAAATGAATTTTCATTCCCACTTACACTATTTGACATTGGAAGTGCTCATTGAAATTTGGCTGATTACACAGTTTCACATACCTTTTTAGCAGCTACTTGGTCTTTTCTCAAAAATCTCTTTGTTTGATCATTTTCCAGAAAGGCAGCATGGGAACTCCTACACATTTATAAAAGACACCCCATGACTGAACTTACCTTTTCCTCACCACTCTTAACCAAAGGTTCCCAAACTCCTCTAGCTGAAATCTCCTAATTTCTTACAATACAGATTCACAATGTTTAAAGAGCAGGGTTAATACAGAGGTAAAAACAGCACTCCTGGAAAACAAAGACACAGGCAGGACTTGACAAAACAAAAAAAGGAAGTCTTCAGGCTCTTCATGCGGCCATAAGCATCCTGCCACATGACACCGCTGCAGTGTTCTGAACCACTTAAATTTTCATCCAAACTAACTGCTTGACTGCAAGCTTGTCTGCATCACTAGTTAACCCATTTTTGTTTATATTTTGGTTTTGGAGGTGCTAAAGCAAGTTGCAACAAAAACACTGCTACGCATGAGATATCTTGAAAACAGATATCCCACACAGTGCCGTGAAAAGTGATGTGGCCAAAAGACCATGCTCAGGTCTCAATTTTCCTAAAGGTAAGTATTGCGATCGATACTTTCATTTGTTCACTTAAGGAAAACATACGGTTTCCTCTTATGATGCTTGGACTGAAAGAGGTGAAATTTAAAGTTTCCTCAGCATTACTTGCACTGTTTGAGGTGACAGCAGGTTCCAGATGGGGCAGGAAAGGAGAGGATGTGCCAGCAGCATTAAAGCTGTGCCCGAGCTGTTGAGTACCTCATCACTTCACCTCAAGAGGGCTAACTCCTGTCCTGCTGCTTTCGCTGTTCTCTGGTGTAAGCCAGCACTGACTCAAACACTGTATTTATACAGGTGTGCAGCTCCACGAGAAGGAACACCCGACAGAGGGAGCTTTTGTTTATCTTCCTTCCTCAGAAGCAACAAAAACTTCCAGTTTATCATGTTTAAATGTCAGTCTTGAGAAAAATGACTGGCATGAGTACGACCTCATCAGCTTGAGGTTTTTTCTTTTTTTTTCTATTTAAAAAAACACAGCTACTCACTTTGATAAAACGAGTAGGATTTAATTGGACTTTATTTTAAATTCATTGAAAAGGGTATTTTTTTTCCACTGTGTTGAATTGGCCCTTGTAGGTAAATTGCTTGAATAAGCCCTGCCTGTTGGATGATAATTGAATGAGCTTGGGGAATTTTGCCAGTTCCAGGTGTCGAGGAGTTGGGAGAAAATAACATCTGTTCTCATCAAATAGCAGAAAGGCAAATGCAAAGTCACTCTTAATAAATTTGGAGCACGAACATTAAATAGAGAGTAGAAGAGTTACATTAAAAATGGTTTGGTTTTTTAAAATTACCTTAACACAGCAAAGCTAAGCTGCCACATCCTACATTGTTACTCTATCAATTTTTTCTGTCATACACCTTGCACTGTCACTATTTGTCACTGTGGCTAAAACTCTTAGATTCTCTGCACCATGTTCGTTGTAAAAACAGCTGGACAATTATATGGCCACACACGGACATACAAAAGCATGGGTGCCAGCGGGGTGCCTAAGCACAAGTCTTAAAAATAGACACGGCAGAGAGCACACTGCTAAGGATTTGCCATAGCCTGTAATTTAACACAGTACTTTACACAACCCCTTTAATAATTACACTGTCTCTTATACTTGTGGATACTTTAATTTCTCTTTCCCGTCCCTTTCTTCACGCTTCAGACACAGCTGCTTACATAGTGACGAGAAAAGTAACTCCACAGATGAGAGGTCAGCCAGAGTCACCCTTCTAGATCCCAACCTGGCCCCTGGGTACCCAGGGCACAATTCTGAGGCAGCAGAGAGGGGGGACAGAGGAAATGAGTTATTGCTTTTTATACTGTTCTGCAAAGATCATCCCACTCACTTCCAAGACCCACAGTACCTCAGATGTATGAACTACTGCAGCACGGCAGCAATAGTGATTTATGTGAGTCCAGCAAAGGAGAGAATTAAGCACAAGAACTCCAGGTGCCTTCACACTGACTGAGAACTCAGTCCAGGGACGCACTGGTATGTGGAAAGAATGTAATCAAAACAATTAATTTAATAGCCATCAATGTCTAAAGAATTTTAATGTAAGGGAAAAATCTTAAGACACAACGGCCCCTGCCAAGACTCACTTGTTCTCGCTTTCACATAAAGACCTCCTATCTTTTTAGTAGCAGAAAGGGTGCAAATGCACAGTACCTGCATAGATGGTTTTAATTTAAAGTTTTTCTGAACTGGACAGTTAAAACAATAATCCAGTTGCTGGAGAAGCAAATATCCAGCAGTATCTTCGATTGAATCTGTGCTGACACGCACAGTATTGAGTAATTCTTTCTCCCTGTACTTTCTTTCCCTAGGGCACCTAATTGGCTTTTTATGGAAGTTACACAGCATTCTTACCTGGCAAAACCAGCCACAAAAGCTAGGTTAAATGCACAAGCACTTTGTCTTAACCTGCCAAGAAACTCACTCCCTATCACTCCCAACACTGCAAACATACCAAGTTCTTACTCATAAGCATGTTCTCAACTTCTGCACAGCCGCTCACAGCCTAAAAGCCGCTCACACAAAGATAATAACAAAGCATAATCAAAAAACTGTTGAGGAGTATAAAAAAAGAGTAATTTAAAAAAAAAATCACTCTTCATGACCATGCCAGATTTATGTTTACCACCTCATCACATTAACAAAACTTGGGAGGATGAGGATTACTCTGGAACCTACATTTATATCCACAGAGCTAGCAACTGCGTCCAGCATGTCTCACTGCTGGCAGACCGACAAAGACGGCTTTGGGCTGCACGGTTGATTATCCACCTATTCCTGTAGAACTGATACAAGTGGTAAACACACAGCCACGTGGGATGGGGTTTGTAATGAAACTGATACGCTACATCATCTGGTACCTGAGTGCTGTTTTTGCCACAGCCAATGTTCCACGGTAGGAAACAATTCCAGTATTTGACCAGGTACTACAACCTTCTGCCATACCGTAACAGAAGCTTTTGCTTTCCTCTTCATCTCAGAATATAAACAGAATGGTTCTTTGAAATATATTTAGACTAAACTTTTTTTTTTAAATGTTAATTTTTAGGAACGTTGCCAATCCGTTTTTAGCAGATGGTTTGCTACTTTTGTCTTTAGGCAAGGCAGAAAAGCTTTAATCAATAGAATTAAAAGAAATGTTGAGAAATTACATGCGATTTTACAAAATCAAAGGCATTTCCTATATATTGTCAAGTAGACAAAAACATATTGACACGTTGTTACTGCAAGGAGCCAAGGAATGTTTCACACATTACACCACCAAATTTCCTTTTACTTGGTTTCAAGTCTCCTAGCTTCCTCATGACAAGGATTTTTACTCTTTCATAAATCTAAAAATTCACCAACAGTAGCTTATTTCTTAATTACAAGAATCCAGGACTGAATAATTAAAAACCTACTCTCAAGAGCTAGAAGTTGCAACATAAAAAAGCTTTACCTTTGCTTACTTCTTCTATGACCCAGTATTATACCTGCTTCTACAGCAGCCAATCATCCCGAAAACAGTCTCCACTAATAAGAGATGAAACGTGCAGGGTTCACTCCAGCCATCAGCTTGATATGCCAAGGCCTGGGCAACAGGCCTCAGACAACATCTGACCTTTAGATTGGACTAGATTTGCCTTGATAGTGACTTCTCAGCAAACCCTACCATATGCCCATTAATTGGAGAAATATGTGATTAGAGACCCCAGAGATAAAATACTCCCTTGTGTTCCTCCCTAAATCCTGGCCAGACTTGAGTGGAACCCAAATTGGAGGATGATATGCCAGATGTTTCCGTACATAGAAATACGCAGGTCATTATGACCTGCCAAGTTTGATTTCTTTAAGCTTGATTCACTATAAAAGCTGGAGTCCTCTTGCAGTGACTTTGGTAGCCTCACCTGTGGGTGGATGCACAGTGTAGGATTTCCCAATTGCCAGGGAAAGGCTCTCCAAACCCTTGCCGCAACAGGGGCACCCCAGTGACTGCAGGTCTGGAGGATGGTAACATATTAATGGGAACTGGTGATGTCTCTCTTAACCACTATCGCTAACTCCATACAGTAACGATTAGATGCACTGCCTAACTTTGTATTATTGCTTTGCAATGTAATTATTTATTTTTGATGACCAATGTATTGATTAAGGTACTGTTTTATTTTTGTACCTTTTTACAATATATAAAGTAAAATAAGCTCACTCTTTCTGTTGGTGCCGGTGTCCTTTCTGTCAACCTCCGTCAACTGGCTAAGCAGCGGGCAGCACGCAGCTATTACTGTTACTGCCCAGAACACTGACAACATCTGCAGACCTGACCCCAGTGCGCTCCAGGCCACACCTCTGTCCTCTGCAGCTCCAGCCTGCGGGAGGCTGGGGCTTCTGCTGCCACCACAGGGAGACGTTAAGCAAACCCGCTCCCACCCACCCTCACCAAGGTCTTGCTTCAGGGTTTGTACGACTACACACAAACTCTTCCAGGTCAGCCCGTATCAGGCAACAGTGGAAACCCTTCACACCTTCATGACAAAACACAGATCTTTAGTGTAACCATTACAAACACATGCATATATTTACACAGAGAGATACTATTATTATATAGAGAATCGTTTTAATACATTAAATATTTGTATATATATTTCCATATTCACTTCCATGCAAAATTTTTCTCAGTACTCAAGTGAAAACAGAGTAGTAGATTTAGTATAAGGGTGCTTTTAAGCTACTTTCACATAAGAAAGACTTAAGCTGTGCTGGAAAACTCATGTATGCTCATAGAACTGCATTTATATGATATATAACAATAGAACAATGAGATTTAAATCTTTTTTTACCAAAAGCATTCATGTTACAATGCCTGCATTTAGAGAAATTAAAGCTGCAAGTGGGAACGATCTATCCAACGTAAGTTTTCTGTTATCATTTTGCTACTGCTTTTTCTGTCCGTGCTTCTTTGAATGCATACATTCACCAGCTTTCATGCTGTTATGTATGGCTTTATACGCCCTTTTGGAACCTCTGGCGGTTTTTTTAGTATTGGTTTGCTTGTTTTATGTCTAAGAATCTGAAATTAACTTTAAGCTGGCTTTACCACCATGTGAAAATATTGGCTAAACACGAGCTTAAAATAACTCATTCAATTACATCTAAGTTTAATGATAACCCTTTATGGCTGACATCGTCAGAGTACTAACTTTACTGCCTCTTGAGAAAACAACCACCTTGCTTATGATATTCTGACTGTATGCAAGCCAAATCAAAGATACTACAAATGTTTTAGAAGGTCTAGATAAACTATATCAAATAGATTAAAACCAAATCTAGCACTAAAAGCGCAAAACTTAATTAACTCAAGCCAGTATTTGTAATAATCTACTCTATGTGAAACTGGCTTTGAAAGCGACAAGAAAGTAAAAGGCTTTCAGAATAGAATCAGAAATGGTGCATCACTCCTTTCCAAGCCATGGAAATTCAACAGCACTAGTTTCACCAGTTTCAACACCACTAGTAAAACTCAGTAATTTCCACTCAATAACTGTGGTTTCATATTAACTAAAAAGTGATAAAACATTCAGGTATTCTTATGAAGCCTTTGGCTTTTTCTACACTTCTCTCCCTCCCTGACTTTCCTCATCCTTCAAACTGTTACACGTGAAGCAAAAACATCTAATCAGAAATACCATGGAAATCACAGCATGCTACTGCCCCATCCTTCACTTGAGCAACTTAAAATATTCCTGTTAGCACAAGCAGAAGAGGGAAATGCTGCAGTTGTGTGATCATGCAACACACAGCTGTTAAAACTGTAAATACTTCGGAGACAAACAAACAAACAGAACAAAGCTGTTTTAAAAACTATGCTGTGCTCTCTTCTGCAAGCTGTATTTATTCTGTGCAGAGAGAAATCCCAAAAGGTGTTTTCTTCAACCATAACCTCATTGCAGTGTTAATCCCATAACGGATGGGTACAGACTCACTGAATCTGCTGTGCTGGAAAAGTTTATCTGACAGTTTTTCTTTCACCTACGGCATGCCAAACCTTCCCGCAAAGCCTTTGGCAAGTCATGACTCGATGCAGAAAGAAAAGCTTCAAAGGAATTTGAATCCAGCATGAAAGCAGGGACAGGTAATTCACTAGTACGATGATTCATGAAACAGATCTCTAGCTAGATCCAGATGACATATGGGCAAGTAAGACAGCTTAAAAATCTATATTATCTCCCTAAAATAAAGACTAGAATGACCATTAATCTATGAAGGGGAAAAAAAAAAGGAAAAAAAAAAACCCAAACAAAACCCACAGAAATACTATCTCTTTTTCTTACATTCTTCAGAAAGCTGCTTATGGAAATCCTCTTTTCTCAGAGATCACCTGTGACAGCTCTAATAAAAGGAAAATTCAAACATTCACATTTAAAGTAAGTGTTTTGATTTAGGAAGTAGGAAATAGCAAAACCAAAACTACAATAGGATTTCCACACCCCCACCGACGTTACTGACACAAAGCCACTGAGATCACAGATTTCCACCATACAAGCAGAGAGTAAGGCAATTATGTGCTATTTAAGATGTGCTAATTAAAATGTTGCTGAGATACCTAATCTCATACTTCAGAGCTGATGTCAGCCTCAAGTCCACATCAGCGAGGCCCAGCTCTACACTGGGAGAAGCAACGTGGCTGCTGTGCAACATCGTGACATTTGCCTGCGTCAGGATCCACATCCTCTCTGGGCTGTTTCCCATGGGAGAAGAGGAGACCTCCTCTGCTCAATGCAGCCGAGCAGCTCCAGCAGCGAGGGAAACCGGGCACCACCAGTCTGGACACATTGGGCCATACCAGTTCTCCACGCACCTCTCCTCTGCCCAGCTCCCGCAGATCTCATCCACAGAGACAAAGATCGTGGAGTCAAGGGTTCCCCTGCATATCTGTACAGCGCTGGTCACCAGACAGCTGGGATTTCAGCTGGCTGACGCCGTGCTGTTGTCATAGAAATAATAAATGTAGAAATGCATATAATTTAAGTAGAGAATGTAGTAAGAACCCATTATGGACTTCAGAGGACACATTCATTTTAAAGGCAGAGAATTTCGAGACAGCAATTTGAACCTTCCATCTCCATATCAAAAAATAAAATAAAATTGGAATATTCTCATTTGTTCATTTTCAAAGCCAAGTAGAATTGGTGCTGGAGAGCTGTTATAATTACAGCCATGATTTTGGCTCCTAAAGATCTCTGTCTTTGCCTCAGGAAACTCAGGATATCATGTTAAAAACAGCACCTTGGTTACAAAACACCAGTAGAGCAAAGAAAATTTATGAAGAAAATGGAAACAATGTTGTTGCACAGAGAACACATCTGCACTGCACAACTGCAGTCAGAATGGGTTTAATGACAAGAGCAGCATGAAGATAGAGTATTAAGTTTCAGGTACCTGGCAATTTCAGTGTCTGCACAGCGCATCTGTCCACACTGTCCCATCAAACAGCCTGTTACTGAGCTATTTCTCAAGTCCCTAAAATAAAGGAGCCCAGAAGTTTCTAAAGAGGCCACAGCGGTAGCACTGGAAGGCCAAGGGCAGAACAAAGAGATTCCTCAGCAGATGATGAAAGTGCCATTGGACTCTGACCATAACATGGCCTAGTGAAAAAAACAAGGAAGACCAGAACACCAGAGGTGGCATGACAAGATATGAAGTCAGTTTCCTCTTTTGCATGAAACGGAAATTTAATTTCATTAAAGAAGTAGTTTTGCTAGTTGTGGACCAGTAAATTAGTTCACTTTTTATCAGCAGTCACCCAATGTCTGCCCTCAGGGGCAATCCCAAGGCACCACAGCTCACTGTTCCCAGCCCAGTCTCCAGTCTCTGGGCCAAACATAGCTAATAACATAACCTTAAGGCTGCAGTAAATGAGGACAGCTCCGTGTCCCATTACAGCCCTTGCCATGCCCCACACATTAACAGCAGATGATCAAGCTCGTGGGCTGCTCTAATGGCAACCAAGGACTCCCCACCATCCTCAGGAAGACAGCTAAGCCATTTGCACAACTGCCACCACTGCCTTGAGATCTGAGCCTGATGCTCACTTTTTTAAATCACCACAGATTTTCTTTATGTATCATATCTCTAACACTCAGGTGGATATTAGCTTATTCCATTACACTGCAGCTTATGCATGCTTTCATACTATAATGTTGGCGACAAGACCTTTCTGTTGAACACAGAATTAAACTAAACTGCTTCTGTGGCTTGTCACAGGCAAGGGAGCAGGCAGCAACTTCAAACTTTTGCACCTAGAGATGATGGAGAAACCACAAAGCCCATGCCAGGCTCACTGATAAACAAGTGTTTGTAATCTCTGAATTTATAATATAATGGAAAGCCTCACATTTTGCATACACGTACTTGCAGGTCCAGAACCTCTACTACTGGAGGCAGAGAACTAGAATCTTTCGTAAGCCATCAGCTCATGCAAGAGAGAAAAATAAACTCCATCAGCCACAAACAAACAATACACGGGGATGTGATTATAGAGTTGTGTCCTGTTCCTTAAACACAGCAAGTAAGTATCATTAGCATGTAGGAACCATCTCTGAAAACACAGTCTTGAACAAAATGTACAATAACAGTTTTGCATTTGTTTCAGAAATACAGAGTGTACCTTGTACATGGACACAGCAACCTTCTTCTGACCCAGTAAACAAGAACAGAGGTACCACAACAAACGGTGGCCTCAGCACCAGGCTCCTCCGAGCAAAGGCTCTTTTGAGTTTTAGGCTCTGAGAGAATCACAGAATGACAGAATATGAGGAGTTGGAAGGGACTTTGAAAGCTCACCCAGTCCAACCCCTGCCAGAGCAGGATCATCAGACCAGGTCACACAGGAACACGTCCAGGCGGGTTTTGAATGTCTGCAGAGAAGGAGACTCCACAACCTCTCTGGGCAGCCTGGGCCATGCTCTGGCACCCTTACAGTGAAAAGGTTTTTCCTCATGTTCAGACTGAACCTCCTGTGCTCCAGCTTGCTCCCATTGACCCTTGTCTGTTTCACCTCGCACTGCTCTTTGCCCACCCCTGCACACAGCACCAGTCAGTCAGCAGATCACCACCAACCCCAGGCCCCGCACGCCCTTGTGGAAGAACGGTTCTTACACTGGACTGCCAAGACAGATATCACCCTGAGAAAGCACAGCACTGGGACCAAGCTGATCTCACGCACAACACACAATTCCCAGCAGCTATGTGTAGGTCTTGCTTTAGGTTTCTTTTCATCTGGAGTCATCTATATCTTGGTCATGCAGATACAATTGCTCATTACTACTAAAACAGGCATAACAGTCTAGCAGAAAGTCAAAAGACCGAAGTTGGACTCTCTACACAGCTGCAGGCTGCTTGTGTCAACCAGAGCAGCCCTTTCCAAAGTGACACCTAGCCAGCACAAATGAAGAGCTGAGCTGAGCCCAGAACCCTAAGCACAACAGCTATCTCCATCTCCGCGCAGCCCATAAATCATCTGCTCAGAGACTGTAGTACACTGTCCCCACTGCACTGAAGCTGTGCCATTATGCAGAGATAACATATGTTAACAAAAATGAACTTTTTCAGACAGAAAAGGCAAAATTCTCCAGCTTAACAATAAGAGAGCTTGTGGAGGGCACAGAAGTCACAGTTCCCAGCCTCTGCTCCTGATTCATCTTTTAACCTTTTTTTGAAGACCTTTTGTGTGAACTACAGAAATTGTCTAGATTGAAGGAAACAGAATCCAGGTCAATTCCCTTCCTAACTAAAAAGCTACCATTCATTCTCACTTTGTAACCAAATAAAACTTTTCTTGTTTCTGGCTCAAAAGACACAATCTCCAAAAAACTGGCATGCTATTCCCACTGTATAAACCTGGAGAATTAATAGAGCAATCTAGCTGACAATGAGGAAGGAGAAAAAAAATAAAGAAAATAATTCATTGTGAAAAAACAACTTTAATCATGAAAGGAATCATTCAATCTCCAGCAGTAACATACCACCACCTTAACACAGCCAGATTACCACTTCTCAGCTTCTCAGTTTTGGCCACTGCATCCTAACCATGGCAAAAGAAATCCTCGGTGGAAGAACCATCAAGAAAGAATATAATTAGAAGAGAATTAAAGATATTAAAGTTAATAGCAGTAATAATAAATGATCAAGTCACAGCCAATATAACCAATACCATTAAGTCTTCAGTAGATGTTCCTTGAAATACCTGAACCTCCAGCAATGCTTGAAAATTTACAGCAATTTAAGAGTCAGAGTCTTCTTGCTGAATTCACTATATTAAGATTTTTCTTTAGTGCACCCATTCCTAAGCATGGAAGAACATTAAAGTTAAATTCAAACTAATCTGCACTGACACTGCAGCAATCTAGAATGACTTGAGTAGTCACAGCCTAAAGAGAAAAAATAATAGGATTAATCCTGCATGTCTTACACACCCAAATAATTCCTTCTCCTACAATTAGCTACATTGGGACAGCAGGTCTCTTTGCTTGTACAGAGACTGTGAATATAGGGCCCTCTGTAGTGGAGCAAGAGATGTGTTCCCAGGGCTACTGTCTACTGCTGATTTGTTTCTCAGTAGAATAAATACACTGCAGCGAGTGACAAACATGCCTAATTGCTTTTGAGCTTGAGGGAAATAAGCTGGGGGGATTTAACAATTAATTATTCCCCAAAGGAAAGCACCACAAGAGCAAGAGACATGGTGGAGTGGGCATGCGAATCCTCGTGAGCAAGACTCTGTGGAACCCAGCCAGCTCGCCAGGCTGCAAAGGACAGCTATCACAAACCAGAGCTTTATGTACCACATCCTTCCTCATGTTTGACATCAATAAATAAATGTCCTGGTTTGAGCTAAATAGAACT
>NW_010198037.1:0-1139 GCF_000695765.1 Mesitornis unicolor | reverse complement strand
AATCTATGGGGGCTATAGTGGACCTATGGGGTCTATAGGGGACTTATAAGGGCTCTATGGGGGCTATAGGGGCTCTATGGAGTCTATAGGGGACCTATGGGGGCTACAGGGGATCTATAGGCGATCTATGGGGGCTATAGGGGGTCTATAGGGGACCTGTGGGGGCTATAGGGAAGCTATAGGGGATCTATGAGGGCTATAGGGGATCTATGGGGGTTATAGAGGATCTGTGGGGCATCTATAAGGGCTCTATAGGGGACCTATGGGGTCTATAGGGGATCTCTGGGGGCTATAGGGGATCTGTGGGGGCTCTATGAGGTCTATAGGGGCTTTATCAGGGCTATAGAGGATCTGTGGGGCATCTATAGGGGATCTATGGGGCTCTATGGGGTCTATAGAGAGTCTATGGGGGCTATAGAGGATCTATGGGGATTATAGGGGATCTGTGGGGCATCTATAGGGGACCTATGGGGAGCCTATAGAGGATCTATAGGGGCTCTATGGGGGCTATAGGGAACCTATGGGGGCTTTAGAGGATCTATAGGGAACCTATAGAGGATCTATAGGGGCTCTATGGGGGCTATGGATAATCTATAGGGGCTCTATATGGGCTCTATGGGATCTGTGGGGGTTATAGGGGATCTGTGGGGCATCTATAGGGGCTTTATAGGGGCTATAAGGGCTCTATGGGGGCTATAAGAGATCTGTGGGGCATCTATAGGGGCTATAGGGGCTCTATTTGGGCTATAGGGGCTCTGTGAGGTCTATAGGGAATCTATAGGGGATCTGTGGGGAATCTATAGGGCCTATAGTGATTCTATAGAGGATTTGTAGGGACTATAGACAAGCTGTGGGGCTATAGAGGATCCATAGGGGATCTGTGGGAACTATAAGGGATCTATGGGGGCTGTAGGGGATCTAAGGGGACTATAGAGGATCCATGGGGAATCTATAGGGGACCAATGGGGGCTATAGGGGATCAGTAGGGGATCTATGGGGGCTGTAGAGGATCTATAGGAGACCTATGAGGCCATAGGGGATCTATAGGGGACCTATGTGTAATGTATAGAGGATCTATAGGGAATATATATGGGCTAGAGAGAATCTATAGGAGATCTATAGGGGCTATTAGGGACCCC
>NW_010198036.1:44353-48729 GCF_000695765.1 Mesitornis unicolor | reverse complement strand
CATTGACCACGACTCTCTGGCTTCTTTCCTCTGGACATATAAAGACAACTTTCAAAAGGTCCAGAGAAAAGAAACAAAAACCAGAACATGAATGAATTTATGATCCCTATAGAAGAGCCTGGACACATCTGGGGAATGTTTTAGAGTTCAGTAACAAACAAACAAACAAAAACAACTAAAAATTGGAAATCTCTGTCCCAGCAAAGTGGATACAAATAAACTGGAGAAGGACAGTTCTGCCAGTGCCTTTTACTGCAAATAAAGTTTAGTAAAACTTTCAAGAATGTGATTAGGTGGATGATTCAGGAGAGGTTATTTCAAAACAGAGGACAGGGAGGATACATCAAGTGTTGAAGAGCAGAAAGAAACCTGCATTGCCAGGGCTTGGTGGCAAATAGTTTTTGGCTGATGTCTCTTGTATAAAGAGTTAATCTGGAGAGAGACAGGAAAAACAATAGCTGTGTGGGATAACTGAGGTGTCAAAGAGCATTGGGCTGGTTTTATTGACCTACTTTTTTTCTGCAGTGCCAGCCTCTAAAATAGTTACAGATGTGTGTTTTTTCACATCCTGATGCTAATAACCCAGATAATTTCCTCCTAGCTAGCTCCATAATCTGCTTTATGGGCATGGTAAGTCCTTTGCTCCTTATTTTCCTGGATCAATAAGATGCCACCTGTTCTCCACAGTGAATTCTGGTGGAAGGTGTTCTGTGCATGAAAAAAAATGTATTTCCTGCAGGAAAATTGCAATTTATGTTTAAGGACTGTATCTCGAAAAATAGAATTCATTATACAACTGCATAGGGTTCTTGTTGTCTCTTGCAAGACTTAATTATTCCTAGATGAAACAATGGCTCCACAAAAATTAATGACTCTTCTTACTTCTGTACAGAGACAATTCATTTTTAGTGTTTCTCTCTTCTTGTTTCTCCCACAGATGAAGCTTCCTTTACTTCATGTAAAGATGAGTCTGGTTTCTTGTGAGACACCCCCATCACAGCAAAATAAAAAATGGCATGTGTATCCAAAGAGATAGATGCAATACCTCTGCTGGCCCCTCGGATCTTTCAGAATAGGCGGAAAACAGAAAATAACCTCCTGCACTGGTAACTATTACGTCTTTCTCAATGCTCTCTGTGAAGTGCCTTCAACAACCTCCAGTCTGCCCAGAATGGTGTCATCAGAACTGGCTCTGTGGCACAGTGCAAAAGAATGTTGTCCCCTCTCATCCTCTACTGCATCATGAAGCCTGTTTTAACTGCCTGTCCTTGCATTTCAAGCTCTGCTCCAGGCTGCTAAAGCATCTTTCTCATGAGGGCACCCCTTAACAGGATTAAGCAACTATATTAAATCCAAATTGAATTGTGGACTCATTGTACTCACTTTTCATTCTATTACAGATTGTATTTGTTTCATTTCATTATTTACTGCCAGCAAATGAACAACCCCATTTTAGCAGCAGGCGTCAGACTTACGAAGCTGATGCACAACCAGCCTAAAAAGAGTTAGCCAAACTCCTGACTCTAGAGACAGTAACATGGCTATAAAAACCCACTTATGTAAGAAACTAGTAGATCATTTTAATATACTTCTGTTTGAAGTACAGGTCAGGGGACAAAATTGATGATAGTTAGAAAACCAGTGCACTCTAAAAAATTATAGATGAATTCATATAGCCAAAGATTTGGATTATATTTTAATTTGGGAAAATCAATATATACTTCATATTTCTGGAAGGAGAAGGCACAGACTAATGAAACTGACATAATACATTTTCTATAATGTTATTGAGGTGTGAATTAGAAAGAAGAATGTTCAAAGTGTCTGTAACTCATACATAGCATATATGAATTCCTTCATCTGCTTTTACTGACTTATTGCAGAAATCAATACAATGAACAAACAAATATTTTCAGTATTCTGCCAGCTGATCCCACCAATCTTTAAAAACAGCGTGCATCAAAACCTCCAAAACGTTGCAATGTTGCAAAAAGCAATACACATTTAACCTAAGAACAACATACCAGATGGTTTTAAATATGCAATATTTACTATAAAGTGAACACTAAGAACAGTGATAACTTCAGCCAATGTCAACTGAAATCTGAAACCAGTTTTTGTTGGTTTTACAAGGAGGCTTGATCAAGTTCTAGCTTCAAATGAGTGATTTTAGCTAAAATCTTTTACTTGCAGCGACTGTAAAGGAACTGATGTATCACAGCAAACCAACCCACAGCATAGGCCAGGAGTCTGCTGGTTGATAATAACCTGGTGCTTAGAAAGAAAAATAGAGGAGCAAATAACTAGCTCATTCTTTTGCTTCACTGATTATTTTGAAATGGCAACTTCTTGTCTCTAGGACAAGGAAAATTCTCTGAAATCACAACAGGCAGGAAATTGTTTGAAAATTACAAATAAAAAAGAAATCTATTTGTTACTTCATTCTTCCATCACTCCAGATTTGATCTGGAGCTCTTAAAGACTGCGCTGGCTCAGGGAGGCTGCTATAGGCCATTTATTGTCTGTTGCAAAGAAAATTTTGTCTGATCTGCAATAACAAAATGGATACTAAACATCTATTTTGGTTTCTGTTTTATCTCTAAGAAATTACAACCTTTCTTTTTATCCCCAGTCCCCTGTCCTCCTCCTGATCTGCCAGTCTGACTCTCTGGTGTGCCTTCAAATAGGGAAGCTGCCTTCCCACAAGTTGACGTCTCTTTACAGCCTGGAGTTTGGAGTACAGTAAGAGTACTGATGTCCTTATAGCTGTGTGTGGATACGGTTTCATGCTTTGTGCCGTTAAAGGGAACAAAAGCAAGGACCTTTCTTTTGCCTTATTGCTTTGGAACCCTCTGCCATGGAGGACAGCCTCTTCCCACCCTTACCCCTGTGCCACAGAAATGGGGGCTCTAGGACCTGCAGAACAAACTGTGGGGAAAGCTGTGTGGGGTTTTGATTCCAAAAAGATTTGCAAACTGATTTTCCCAGGCATTAATAATCCATGTCATTGTAGGATTCAAATTTGCTGAACTCCTATCTCCATGTCAAATGCTTTCCATTGCACCACTGGTATATTGTAGTTTTTTTCCTGAAGAAAATGAGAAGTTTGATACTAAGTATGAAAGGACATGGCATGTAAAAGCTATTTGCCTAGTGTCAGATGGCACTTGGCACTCTGTTATGCTGCAGCAAGGTTTAAGAAATCAGCTGGCAGCCATAAGGGAGAAGGCACTGAAGTGAATAACCAAAGGAAATGCTCACTCTAATAAAGAGCATCTTCATGCTGATGAAGCAATGGGTGGAGAAGTTGTCCATTGCAAAGGTAAGAGTAAGGATAACTGTGCTTGGCAGTGTGTATTAATGACAAAGGAAGAGCCTTGTTCCATAAATACGTGTTTGCTGATGCCAGAAAGACACATAAAAGCTATTTGAAAGACTTGCTGTATGAGTGGTTCATTCACATCAGGGCTGGGGAGTATGTGGTAATAAAAGCAAAGATTACCTCAGACTCCAGCATTTGCCCACTCAAGCAATGTGGCAGAGCATTCACTGCATGAGCAGGGTTGAGATAATTGTATATCACAGCCTCGGGAGAGGTGGCATCCAGAGCCCAGCACCTGCCAAGAGGAACAGCCGCAAAGGCCAGCTGAGCCTCATGGATAAGGACAGACCTGCTCTATACCAATAAACCCTCCCAGGCTTGTAAAAAAGGGTGGCTCCCTGCAAATTGCCTGCTGGGAGCAGCTCTTGACCTGTGTAAACTCCCAAAACTTACTGGGAGACCCTTTAAAAGAGTATGCTGACTGGCACAGGCCTGAAGTGCTCCAGGGCCTTCCCAGGCAGTTCAGTTTGACAGAGCATTGTGTTTCAAAGTCTGGGAGATTTTCTGAGATGAAGGCAGCCAGAAGTTCCCAAATCCTTCACTAGAGACAGCAGAGGTGCCTTGCCTGCAGGACATAAATGCCTGTGGTCCCTCATTTTCACTGAGTGTTAGCAGTGAGAGTCCCACAGCTGTGAGCAACTCAGAATTGCTTGTGTGGCTGTGGCCTTGTGTCCCTCAACAGCATCGCAGACAAGAGCTGGACAAGAACAACCAGGGGCTGAAGTATCTGGGGAGTGCACACACTGCATTCGACAGGGGCCAAGTTTTAGGGGAGTGAGCAAAGCAGAGCTGAGGCCACCACCCTCCATGCCTAGGGCAGGACTAACATTGCCACCCCTCCTTTTAGGACTGCTTTTTTTCTCCCAGTGGTAAGGGTCACGCAGCTACATTCCAGCCCTAAACAGACCAGGGGACTCAAGGGCTTCACCCCCTTGCTTGCTTGCTCCAAGACAAGACATGCATCTCCTCCATGGGAATGGTTCTCAGTGAAATG